>NC_048306.1:38074524-38164029 GCF_013100865.1 Trachemys scripta elegans
CCCTGACAAAGCACAGGAACAAATCCGTACAGACACATGCCTAGAACCCCGACCAGGGGTATTCTATTTGCTACCCAAGATCCATAAACCTGGATATCCTGGACGCCCCATCATCTCAGGCATTGGCACCCTAACATCAGGCTTGTCTGGTTATGTAGACTCTCTCCTCAGACCCTACGCTACCAGCACTCCCAGCTATCTTCGAGACACCACTGACTTCCTGAGGAAACTACAATCCATCGGTGATCTTCCAGAAAACACCATCCTGGCCACTATGGACGTAGAAGCCCTCTACACCAATATTCCACACAAAGATGGACTACAAGCTATCAGGAACAGTATCCCTGATAATGTCACAGCTAACCTGGTGGCTGAACTTTGTGATTTTGTCCTCACCCACAACTATTTCACATTTGGGGACAATATATACCTTCAAGTCAGCGGCACTGCTATGGGTACCCGCATGGCCCCACAATATGCCAACATTTTTATGGCTGACTTAGAACAACGCTTCCTTAGCTCTCGTCCCCTAACGCCCCTACTCTACTTGCGCTACATTGATGACATCTTCATCATCTGGACCCATGGAAAAGAAGCCCTTGAGGAATTTCACCATGATTTCAATAATTTCCATCCCACCATCAACCTCAGCCTAGATCAATCCACACAAGCGGTCCATTTCCTGGACACTACTGTGCTAATAAGCGATGGTCACATCAATACCACCCTATACCGGAAACCTACTGACCGCTACACTTACCTACATGCCTCCAGCTTCCATCCAGGACACACCACACGATCCATTGTCTACAGCCAAGCTCTAAGATATAACCGCATTTGCTCCAATCCCTCGGATAGAGACAAGCACCTACAAGATCTCTATCAAGCATTCTTAAAACTACAATACCCACCTGCTGAAGTGAAAAAACAGATTGACAGAGCCAAACGAGTACCCAGAAGTCACCTCCTACAAGACAGGCCCAACAAAGAAAATAACAGAACACCAGCTGTCACCTTCAGCCCCCAACTAAAACCTCTCCAGCGCATCGTCAGAGATCTACAACCTATCCTGAAAGATGATCCTTTACTCTCACAGATCTTGGGAGACAGACCTGTCCTCGCTTACAGACAACCCCCCAACCTAAAGCAAATACTCACCAGCAACCACACATCACTGAACAAAACCACTAACCCAGGAACCTATCCTTGTAACAAACCCCGATGCCAACTCTGTCCACATATCTATTCAAGTGACATCATCATAGGACCTAATCACATCAGCCATACCATCAGGGGCTCGTTCACCTGCACATCTACCAATGTGATATATGCCATCATGTGCCAGCAATGCCCCTCTGCCATGTACATTGGCCAAACCGGACAGTCTCTACGCAAAAGAATTAATGGACACAAATCTGACATCAGGAATCAAAATACTCAAAAACCAGTGGGAGAACACTTTAACCTGTCTGGTCATTCAGTGACAGACCTGCGGGTGGCTATATTACAACAGAAAAACTTCAAAAACAGACTCCAAAGAGAGACTGCAGAGCTAGAATTGATATGCAAACTAGACACAATCAACTCCGGTTTGAATAAGGACTGGGAATGGCTGAGCCATTACAAACATTGACTCTATCTCCCCTTGTAAGTACTCTCACACCTATTATCAAACTGTCTGTACTGGCCTAGCTTGATTATCACTTCAAAAGTTTTTTTCCCCTTAATTAATTGGCCTCTCAGAGTTGGTAAGACAACTCCCACCTGTTTATGCTCTCTGTATGTGTGTATATATATCTCCTCAATATATGTTCCATTCTATATGCATCCGAAGAAGTGGGCTGTAGTCCACGAAAGCTTATGCTCTAATAAATTTGTTAGTCTCTAAGGTGCCATAAGTACTCCTGTTCTTCTTTTTGGGTGAAGTACAGGCTGCAAATGATTCCTGGTGTCTCAGGATCCAGCTAAGAATTAAAGCAGCTTGCTATGGACTGATTAGAGCCAAGTCAAGCAAGTAGTAGGCGGGGGAAATGAAGATGCTAATATCCTAACTGAGATGTTTTGAATGATTGTGGCTGCATACTGAAAGGTGAGAAGGGATATTGTGCGTAAGCACACATGCATGTGTGAGAGACAGAGATCTGGAAGAAGGGAACTCCAGAAATTCTCCAAACATTTTGCAACACAGGAAGCACACAGCTTCTTTTTGAGTTGAGCTCTGGTTATTTGTCTAAAATATGAAATAAACAGAGTGGTGGCTGCTTTTTCCACACCATTGATCATGTTTTTGAGCCACATGAAGATGGTTCATAGGGAAGTCTGTGCAAGGGGCCATATAAGTGTTAATATTTATTAGTATATCTAATTTTCGCTACCCATTACCATAAGTACCCTCATATGAAAGTATGGCATTATCTTGATGTTTCAGTGTTTTTTCAGCAACCGTATGGTTATACTGTAATCATGATGACACTGCTGCTGGGTACAGCAAACAGCACGATCATTAAAAAATTCATTTCAAAATCTTCCTGGAAGCTAATACATTTTACAGCAGTTTCAATCCTTTCTCACTGCAACAAAGAAAAGCTTAGTTCCAGACAAATTAAAAGTAAATTGATTGCCTTAGGGGAATCTATTCAAATATCACTTTTCCATGTTAAAAATCTTTTCCTGAAACAAGAAGGGGAGAGCTGAGAAGAGCTAGAGAGCACACACAAGAGAAACTATCTGGGATGGTAAATCATTAAATCCCTGTTTGAAAAACCAGAGGGGGGAGGAGGAGGGAGAGAAATCAAACTTAAAGTAAAATGCAAATGTGTCACTGGGGTGCAGGCCTAACATTTGTGCTGGAATTTATGAATAATAAATATGAATAAATAGTAAACATGAAGGGATCAAACACTGCCATTGATGTTTACTTGTGGTTAGCCATCTTTCATGGACAACTGCAGTATTTTACACTTTTCTTTAAGATTCTTTTCCATCTGACATCTTTATTTTCATTAAAACATACTCAATACAAGGCATTATCCATGCTCTCAGTGTAAATACAGGGTTCTGACCAAGCAGGAAATTTACAGAGTCCTCTATGTCGCGCAGAGCCTGGCTATTTTTATGCAGAAGGCCAGCCCCTGTCCCCAAATACAATCCTTTGCATCAGGCAATTGCAGAAATTGGAAAGTGTGGGTGAAGAGCTATCCTGGACCTGTCCTTTTAAAACACACAGTCTTCCTTCCTCTTCTCCCTCCCACTTGAGGTCACACATGAAAAAGGTGCAAAAATACACGCCCAACTTTTGCAATGTGCAAACTATGGGCTCAGTTGTGAGCCAGCCTACCCACTCCAACCTACAAGCTGCAGACATTGCCCTGGCTGGCGGGGATGACAGGGGAGTAGCTGCCATCCAGCTGCTACTTCCCATCCTGCAGAGGTGAGTGGGTGGAACCTCTGATTCCCAATTTGCTTCCTCCTGGGACAGTGCACCTGTGGGCTGCCCCTAATCAGGGGGGAATGGAAAGTGGTGATCTAGTGCTATGTGCGCAAAAGGGAGGCCAGCTGCTAAAAATATACCCCGGTACCAGTACCAACTTCACTGAGAGACGTCTGTCCCTCACTTTCATGGCACAAAATTCACCCCCAAATGTTTTGCTTTAAAATAAAGAAATAAGTGCTATAGTGCAGAAAACTAATTTAAAGTTAACTCAGGAGTTGCTCTTATTACAAAACAGAACAAACCACACAGCAGCCTTCACTTCAAAAAATGCAGCATTTGCTTATCTGTGATAACAGCAGCTTTTCCCCCCTAGCAGCAATGCCCATCCTGGGGGAGAATTCCCAGGACAGATATGGGAACAGGTCCTGTACAATGTCAACCCTGCAGGGATGATACAGACACAATGGCCCCTACTGCCCAGGACTCCCATAAAAATTTTAATAGAGCAATATCCCAGCCCCATAAGGATATTATATTATGCAACCCCATCCTCCCTTAACCCAGATTCCAGGCTAGATACAATTCTACTGTCTTCAAGGAGCTACATTAACCTACACCAGCTGAGGCTCTGACCCTTGGTCTATTTTTGCAGAAGGGTTGGGGATGAGGGATTTGTTGGTATTGGTTAGCGAACAGTGATCCACTGTATTAAGTTCCAGATAAAATAATAAGCTCTAGCAATTGCAAACAGTCCCCAACCACAGATCATCATTTGCTTATAAATTAAGACTCTGCACCTCTCCCTTATCTACCCTAATGGCTTGATGTCAGGAAACAAGAGCCGGGGAATACTGTATTATATTTTTGACCTATGGGCTTTTACAGAGCCCTCTGCCTTTACTAATAAGAAACCTCCAATCCAGGCAGAAATGTAATCCTGCCACGGCTTCTCTTGTAAAATGTTTAGAGGCTACTAATAGTCGAGGACAGTGACAAATGCTTTTTACTGCAATGAGGATTTTTTTTAAACTTCCCTGTTTGGGGTTTATGAGTTGAAAATGTTTATGCTTTTAACCCCGTGTTGCCCATTCCAATACAGGAGGTCAACAATGTTTGGACAAAGCAATCGCTCCCAAGGAATGATTTTAATGAAACAAGGGATCTGAACTAGGCTAATTTATTATTCAATTTTTGATAGAGACCAAGGTTCACATGCAGCTTCTGTAAAGAATTTTTGCAGTGTTCAACAGACTAGGCATAATGAGCCTGGCAGATGTAAATCAGCATAGCTCCAATGAAGTGCAATGGAGCTATGCCAATTTATACCACCTGGGGATCTGGCCCAATATCCTTATTTTTTCCCTGACCTATGTTACCATTAATAATTTCCTTTTCTTCTGATTAACTGTACTTGTACAGAGAATGAAAACACACACCCAGTTACATCTACGGTACCTTTTAAACTGTAAATTAGGTGGATACGAATAGATTCAGTGCAGGGGGAAGGAACAAGTTCTGCCATAAAAACAGGTTTTTTTGACAATCTAAGAAGCTTTCTGGAAACTGGGATGTTGTGGGAAGGAAGTAGATCACCCAAAGGAATGTTGAATTCTGGACACACTTTTAGTGTAGTATAGGATTAATGCTGGCTGTTCCCCCTTATCTGGGGACTGTGGATCAAATCATGCCTTAGTCATGAGGTGAAATTCATTCCTGTGCATAGGACCAGCACAGTACACCATTTAAACCCCAATTAAGACCCCCTTCCCCAGCCTTTTATTTATTTATTTAAACATGAGTGATCCATAGAGCTTGCGCTGGCCTCTTGCATGGGGAGAATTTCACCCCTGAAATTCTGCTCCCTACATATCTACTGCGATATTTTATATGGGACTCATCTCCATAGAACTGAGCCAATAGGGCTGCTTACAAGAGCGCAATGAGAAGGATTTGTCCCTAAGAGAAGAATAAACTCAATAATCTGATAGGTCTTTTCCATCTTTAACTATTATGATCCTATGATTCATCTGTGCAGCACCCATTAATGCTAATGGGAGTTACTATACTGCATGCATCAAGAGAAGAATACAACCCTTTGACTTCATTACTGAAATTCAAATTCATTAGCACAGGATACAAAGGGATTGTCCTAAATACACTCTGTTATATATTTTCATGTTAATGTAACCATTTAAGTGTATTATACCCTGCAGAGCAGGAAACATTTCTAGCCTGTTTAAACACATTTCCCACAATTGGGAGCAAAACTTTGTCTCCCTTTATGCCTTTGACAACAGCTGTCTTCAGTTTAATGGGACTTTAGCAGACAAAGCAAATTAATCCAAAGGTGACTTTTCTATCCTATTGTCAAATCTTAAGCAGCCAAATTCAAGTATTCGGTGTCATGTAACTCAATGCAAACCCTGTGTCCAAACTGAAACTACAGCAATGAATCAAATTACCACCATATTCTGGTAAAAATCCAAAAAAAACCCAGAAATTATAGCTGGGAAAGATAAGAAGATATGCCAAGTTGATTTGATCTGACCAACAAATGGCAAGGTCCTCAGAATATTTCATCTTAGTTTTATCTTATCCTTATCCTAATGAAAGTGAAAAAGCCATCCATCCTCATACCCCCTTCTTGTGAAGCTGGCTCAGTAGATGCTGTTACTGTTATTGTAATGAAAGTGCTTAATTTCAGATGAGAGGCAAAACCTAGGACCTCATGCCCAGATGAGGTCCGTTAAGATCCATGGCTCTTTGTACAGTGGACTGGAATCCAGGCCAAATTCCACTTTGGGTCATTACATTCTGCTGCCCTAACTGAGCCATGGAATTTAATTACATATGCTGTTGTTCACTATTAAACAGGTGTTGTGACCTACCCCAGATGTGGCTGCATTTAAGTGGTGGTGTAACTGTTCTTGTATGTGTAAAGTGTGTACGATGCTTCAAGTTCCTTTAGGATAGAAGCTGCTATAGAAATGTAAGGTTCAAGTTTCTACAATCTCATTGTAAACATCATTTAAACACTTTATGCTTTCAAGAGTGATAGGAAAAGTAGGGATAGACAGCTTCAAAGGCAGGGAGGGAGTCTCAAGCATGTTTGCTACTATGCGCCTCCCCAGATCCTTGGACAAATCAAAAGTCCCCCCGCCCACCCCCACTACCCAGGACACTTGGCCCACTTAGTGTTCTCCACTTTGGAAGTAGAGCTTGAGTCTCAGGAGGCAAGACAGACTCTAGCAGTCTAGCTCCTGATGGAGCTGCAACACGGTAACTTTTCAGCCCCCGGGCCCTTCCAGCCAGCCTTTGACTTCAGCAGAGAAAGATTCATTTATGTGAAAGGAAGGGGTCAGCTATTTTGGGCTGATATAAGAACACTGGGAGTGAATCTGGGAGTGAATTGCCAATGTGGAGTGAAGTTAGATGGCTTGGATGGTGGAGAAGTTGGAGGGGAATGTAGTATGTTGTTTAACAAAGCCAGCTGCACCCTCTCTAGGGGACTGAATTGGGCTGGCCCATCCCAGCTCAGCAAGATGGTACCTTTTTGTAGTGGGGACCATTGGGACTCCATTTTAAAAAATACAAATGATGTCTCTAGCCCTTATAGGTGCTAAAGTAACCTGCAGCATGTGAATTGGGTCTACGCCGATGCCAGTGTTTCTGAGTCTGCAGACTCCTTGCATCAATAGCTCTGAGAGGTGTGAACAGCCCCTCTTCATCTTAATGGAGAATTACCCCGGAAGACTAATGGTGATAACTAGAATATCTATATTGTGAACTCTCAATGAAAGCATGTAAGCAACCTACTGTAAACAGCACTTTATTCTGATACCATGAGTAGGTGGAGCTTAAATTGTGAGTGAAGTTTAGTGTAATACTGGCATATTTTTCATCCCAGTCCAATCCTTGTGACCTGCTGGGAATGAAGCCAGTCCTGAAGAAGGAAGGATTGAACTTGAAAGTGCTAGTGGGAGGGCAGCTCGGAAGAGTTCATATAATCAGAACAAAATCCTGGAATTAACAAGCTATGTGCTTAGCCGGAACTTTTTAGACGATAAGCTCTTTGCGGCAGGGACTGTGTATGCCCAGCACCTAGCCCAAGGAGGCCCTGATCCTGAGTGGGGCCCTTTGGTGATCCAAAATACAAATAAATTACTCCTACACCAAAGATGAAACATAGCTTTGCATAAAATAACAACTGTTCCTCACATTTTTCAAGGACATCATTAAACTTCATTATTATCCAAATAATCAAAAACGTATTCAATAGAACATGCAATGGCCTGCCTACTGGAAACTTACAGCCTTTATCTAACACTGGTCCTCTGTTGTCCTTCATGTAAATATTGTTGGGACGTCAGCCAAAGCCTAGGGAAGTGAGCTTCACCCTAGTGGATGGGAATCTCTAGTGTCAGATACTGTCAGCCTGACTAATGAGACCCACAGCTTGCCAAAACCTACAGCCTCGCTGTCTGTTCCAGCCACTGAATATGCTTAGAAACCCAGTGGCACCAGCCCAACAGTCTACAGATCCCAATCAGCTATCAATAGCTTAAGTGTAAGTGATTGTGTATGAAGTATGAGCCAAATGTGTTTCCTTTTTCAGTTTTAGGACCTCCAAAACTATTAGTGCACCAGTAATGCTTGCTTGGAATTAATCATATACATACCCACGAGGCAAAACATTATGAGAAGCTCTTTGTACTTGTTAGAAACACACAGCTCTGAACTCCAGAGAAAGCTGGCAGGGTTCCCAGCACAATGGGGCATTTCCCACTATTGAGTAGTACTGGGGGAATCCTCTGTTACCGAAACTGTTGGGCCCTGCTTTTCCCCGCCATTATGCTAGCCCCACATTACTCCAGAGAAGGTGACTGTGTTGGTTTTGTGCTAGTCCTTTCCTATTCTTTTGCTTTAACCCCTTTGTTCTGTGCCTAATACATTCTCTATTTTTCACACTAGTGGCTTCCTCGTTCTGAAGAAGGGGAATATTGAGTGTAAATACGTTTTCCCTGATTCTCAGCTGCATCCCGTAACCCCAAAGGTGGCAAAAAAAATCTGCAGCTTCCTGATCCTGGGGCCAGTTTGACATAAACTGCTCTAAACTGTGCCAGCTTCCAACAGGCCCCTGGGTCCATTCTGGCATTGGGAATCAGCAGAGCACAAGGGCATTCTGGCATGCCCTCTTTTCCCAGCCTCATCTTTTACTCTGGGGGATAAAAATAGGGTATGCAAGCTCTGTGTCTCCCTAGGGATACCCCTTTGCCAGTGAAAATCCTCAGCTGGCTGGTTAGGCTGGCTTTACGGCCTTCTTTGGGTATATCTACATTGCAAAAAATAAAAATAAAAAAATCACCACCATCACCACCACACACACACACGGCAGTAAGTCTCAGAGCCCAGGTCTACAGACTCAGGTTCACACTACAGCACTGAAAATAGCCCTGTAGACATTCTGACTTGGGCTGGCTCGGGCTCTGAAGTCCAGGGAGAGGAATCCCAGACTTGCCATAGGTTTGGAGTTTTTTTCAGTGCAGACGTATTCTATCTCCAGAGCAGTGCAAAGGAAACCGAAAGGACAGGGAAGTGGCCCATTAAATTCAGCAGACGGTTAGTTCTAGCAATTGAGTTTATCCTCGTAAATTAATAACATGCCATCGTATCATATTATATATATATATACGATAAAGCCAGTATGTCGTCATAGGTCAAACCTGAGACCTTAATACAAATCCAGGGGAAATTACTTTACCGATGAGATATGTTGCAAGCTCAGCTCCCAGTAGTCTTGGTGCAGTCCCTCTCTGACTGATCATAGATTCAGAAGGGCTAAATTAACTAATCGGTTTCATGCTGAAAACCAGAGAGGTATGGCAAAACGACTGAACAAAAGAAATGAAAAACAATCACATTTTCATAATTTGTGTAAATATTCTGAGGAAAACAGTTGGCTCCATGGTGGCTTTTGTAGTTCCCCAACACACAGATGGTGAAAGTTTCTCGCAAGGAACCTGTCACTTGGAAACTATATAATATCATTCTGATGTCAGAAATGCACAGCACTACTGGACTGAGATCAGACCTAGGGTGGTGCTACTTTTTTAAATCCATGAAGAAGAAAACAATATATGTGCTGACCTTTGATTCCAACAGCGGTAAGGGGGTATTGCAGATTCAAGTCTTCCTGGTCCCACACTCTACTAAGTCTTGCTTATTTCTCTGACTAGATCCTCAGCTGGTGTCAACTGACATAGCCCTACTGAAGTCAACGGAACTACACCAATTGACACTAGTTGAGAGTCTGGCCCTCAAAGTTCAATTTTTCGTTTTTCCTCCTTTCTCAGTTCTCCTTTATCGGAACAAAAACTAACCAATCCCCAATTCCATCTCTTTTCAACTACTGAGGTCCAAAAACATTTGTAATGGATGCCAACTCCAGGGTAGAGTCAGACCAGCCTAAATAAGGAGAGAAGACTGTCTGGAATCTAGATCTCTGCTGGTTCCCCCCATACCTAGTTCTAATCCTCCTCTCTTAGCACACAAGCTCTTGCCTGCTCAGTCAGCACAGCACAGATCTGCCACACAAGTGCCTTCCTTCAATTTCAATAGCAATTGGGAGAATAGAGGGTAGATGCTAATGACCTCCAACATGCAGGATTAAAGTGGCTTATGGTCAGCAAGGTGATCTTCTCACTCAACATCTCACCTCTCAGTGTGACTTCAAGCTATTTCTGATAACGTTAACCATGTAGCACCAATCCAGCTATGGGTAGGCAAGATGGAGTCTATTTGGCCTTGTACATCTTTCACAGAAACACTAGCTAAGTTCCAAGGACAGCATTGTTATTTCTGGTGAAGGTGTAAGAGGCGGACAGAACCCAGCTCAACTTTCAGATTCCAAGCAATATGCAACACTGACAGCTAGAAAAACATCTTTTGCACTGAGCAGATTTGATCTGGAATCATAGAGTTAATAAATATGGAACCCCACAACATTATTCAGACTGAGTCACCTTTCAAGCACCACCGGAGTCTGAAGACCAGCCAGCCAGAGTCCTAATGTAAGTCCTAAACACTGCTAGTTATTTAGGCTGGCTTCCATCGTATCCAAATTGCAGCACTGCTGTAAGGGAATGAAACAACACTGCAGTAAACTGGTGTAATTTGGGAGTTTCAAATACACTTGGTTAAAGGAGGAGAGTAAGCTTCATTATATTCAAGCTCACCACAGCCCCTTATCCTGCATTCCCCATGCAGGCAAGGCTCCCAGTGAATCAGCAGGCATTTTAATGCTATCTACCACACTCCAGGAGAGGCAGGAATACAATCCTCGCAGGGAAGGAGTTTACTGTTACTGCTGGCGAATATTTTAAGTTTGCATATGTTCCTCTGTATGATGCCAGCCTGATTTTCCCTTTGTGTTCAGTGATAGGGCTGCCACTTCCAAGGCAGCAAACATGGTCCTGTGGAAATTCTGCTTGAGAATCTCTGCAGGGAACCTACCTCATGCCTCCTCCCTGTCTGTGGCGCACAGATGTAAGGCTGTCTCTGCCACTGTGCACTCTCTTCATTTCAAAAACACTTACACATGCAGCATACATTAGAATTAAAAAACCATTAAACCTTGGAAAGGAAAAATTTTGACAGGATGTGTAATATACTAAGTATAATTAATTAAATTGGATGAGCCACAAGGGGGGACGAGAGAAGAGAGGATGGAGACTGTTCTTGGAATCGGGATGCTAATGCACTAATGTTTTGTGTGTCATTTAGTAAGAAATGCACTAGGAATGCAAGAGACCTGGGTGGATGAATGAGGCTTTGAGTGATTGTGGAGAGTGGTAGCAGCCAGTTGGGCACCTAAAATGAAAAGGAAGAGGGTGATAAAAAGAAATGCAGGCAATTAAATTAATAAAAAATGATAATGAAGGCTGGAGGGGCAAATAAAATGAAAGAACAAAGGACTGGAAGCAGTAAGTTCTTTAAATACAGATACATAAAGGCACAAAGGCAACAAGGACCTGGAGACGGGAGCTGAAAAGTTACAGCAAATGAGGTTAATAATATTGCAGAAGGACTAAAAGCATACAGCACCTTCTCATCCTTATCCTCAGTAGTCACAAAAGTAGCAACATTAGAGACAGACATACATTTCCCATGTTTGGAGAGGCAAAGTTATAACAGGCTTAACAACTGCATCAGCACAGATAATTAAGCAATTAGAACTGTTGAAAGTTGACAAAGCACCAGGCCCAGACGAATTACACCCCAGAATTCTGAAGGCAGGAGCATAGCAAATAGGAAAGCCTTTGGCAACAATGTCTGGTAGCTCCCTGAGCGCAGGGGTAGGAACAACAAACTAGAGGGTTGCTCATTTACTTGCCATTTTGAAATAAAGATAAAAAAAGGGAAGCTCCAGGAAATTAGAGGCCTTTAAAAATGCCCTCCTCGGTTGTGGGTGAGGGGGACTGGAAACACTAATTATGGAGAAGATTGCTAAACATTCAGGCATGCACAATTCAGTGAGAGACAGCCTTGGTGAGTTCAGAAAGGAAGAGCAGATTTTAATGGGGGAGTGCATTCCTAGGTGGTCTTGGACAGACTTACTGGAAAAATTGCTCATCCTGTATGAGTCCCACCATGGCGATTAACACTGCCTGAGCTACATTCTTCCTTTACAAGCTACTCTACCTTACACAATATCCTGAACAATCAACCATTTTATAGACTGATGGTATGTAAGCCCAGAAGGGATCAATATGATCACCTAGCCTGATCCGCAGCATAACACAGGCCATTGAACCACACTCAGAGCCCAATAATTTATGGTGGAACTAGGCATATTTTTTAGAAATACATCCAAACTTGATTTAAAGTCTCTAAGTGATGGAGAATTTATCACACCCCTCAGGAATCTGCTTCAGTAGCTAATTATCCTCACTGTTAAAAACTTGGGTCTTATTTACATTTGGAATTTTTCCCGAGTTAAATTTGCAGCCACTATAACGCGTTATTGTCTTTGTCTGCTAGATTAAAGAGCTGTCTAATATCTTCTCCCTGTACAAGCACTGGGAGACTTGGTCTGTGTTGCACTAATGAGGGAAATGAACTCCAGAATCAAAGTATCTCCACTGAGAATGTCCTGCTTCCAAGCCTCCTAATTCAAATCGAAGACTGTCAGCTGGGGTCCTCCAACTGATAGCAATATTGAGATGGTACATTGGGAGAAATGTACTAGTGGCTTCTAAGGGCCCGATATAAACCCAATTATGTCAATGGAAACACCGCCTTTGATTTCAGTGGGCTTTCAATTAGGTTCTAAGTAAAGCAGCTACAAGACAAACCATATAGTGTTTTATAGAGCAAAGCCACCAACTGTAATCATACCCAGAAGCTTCTGCTACTGTCAGTTCCTGGAGTAGAATGGTCTAGGAATGGTTCCAGGTTGTTTTCAGTAGGGGACTTTCACTTATGAAACTTTCATTTTCTGATTGTTTGCCTGAGTTAGAGTATTGCAGCCTTCAGGGACCAGTGCAAGGCACATCTATTCAGCAAGGCTTCTGAACAAGTTTTCTAATCATAATGTAGAGAGATCTACAAAGCAGTGAGCAGAGAGTTTGGACTGAAGTAGCAGAGGTCATTTGACTACCCTGTACAGGTAAAATTTTTCATTTTAATTGAATATTTTTAATTAATGTGAAGTTCCCAGATGCTACAGTGATGACTGTTGTTTATAAATACCTGCATAAATAAATATATTCCCAATTAAAAAGACAGAGAGGGAGGGTGAAATAAGGCAGGATTTCCACTAGATTTCAAGAAAGCATTTGATACCGCTTTCCACCACTAGACAGAATGACTTACCAAAGCACAATAGTGTGCTGAAGGGAGAGAGTTGATGACATGAGTTAAACATTTCTTATGAGACAAGAAACAGTGTCCATGAAATGAAATAGCTCAAGGCGGAATGATGTCACAAATGAGCTACAACAAAAGGCTGGTACCAGGGCCATTTGTGTTTCCCTTGCACATAAATGAGTTTGATATGGGCATGGTTACATGTGTTAACAGCAACACTGGAGGGCAACAAAACTTTGAAACAAGACAGACAAATTCAATTTGTGTTGAATAGTTCAGACTGCTGGGTTAACATGTGGCTCATAGAATTCCACAGAGACAAGCTCTATTGCAAAGTAAATACGGTCTATAAATCAATAAGTCTGCAGGACCAAAATTAAACAGAGAATCATTTCAGAAGAAGCACACGTCAGAACAATGCAGAACATGAAAACCAAACTTGAGGGAGTTGCAAGGTAGAGTCTGTACACCCTTAAGTCCCCTTAAGATGGTTTCTGAGGAGCTTAGTTTAAGGAAACCAAAAAAGCTAAGCAGAATGAAGCATCAAGACCCACGCTGTGATTCAAGTGAAGTATTCTGGTGAGCAGAACTGTCAGTGACACAAATAACTCAGCAGACAAACAGAGAAAAATAGCAAATAACTGAAAGTCCAATACATATATCGTGTCCAATACTATAGCTATTTATACAAAGCTATTTATACAGTTCAGTAATTTACCTAGCACTCGCAGTAGTGCATGTGGCTCCCTGGCCTTGTCTGATTTAGTGTTGTATTAGGTTTCAGCTTCAGTCTTCTAGCCAAATTCTCCTCTTCCAAACATGAGATGCCTCTTTTATAGCTTCTCACAGAGCTGTATCCTCTGACACAGAAGCAGCTGATTTGAATTGAGAAAGATATTTCTTTTCTATAACAAATCACAGGGCTCCTCCCCTGGATCAGAATTGGTTTAAGTATTAAAGCAGCTAATTGGAGGGAATAGAGAGGTGTGTGAGCAGTGAGGGCAGTCCACTTGCACAGGGTGTGTTCACTCCCTTGTATCCATACACGTCAAAAGAGTGAAATCCAAGCAGATCATTAAAACAGGAAAAAAGGGTAGAGTGGAATTTTAAGGCATGAGTTGCTACCCATCATATAATGCATGCAATACAGTAACATTATGTGCTCCAATCAACATGGGAAGCACGCAGCATGGTGCATTTTGACAGACATCTACAGGCTCTTCAATGAGACTGGAATATTCAAAGGAACCAGAGTAAGTACCTACCTCTCATATTTCAATGGGATTAGGGCATCTAATTCCCTTAAACTCCTCAAAAAACTCACAGCCTAGATCTTTTATTGCTCTGTGATAGGTCACTTAATTGCAAGTGAAACAATGTTTCCTTTTAATTTACAACTAAAAACATCTAAGCCACACTTAGGCACCCATCTTGCAAGGTGCTGAGCACCCTCAACTCCCATTAACTGGGAGCTGAGGGTGCTCAGCACCTGGCAGAATCAGACCATGGATCTCATTCTCTATACCTTCCACCTTAACACTCAGACTGTCGCCCCATAACACTCATCCCCAGCACACGTTGGGAACTGCACCCCCAACTGCATTACAGGGAAATCTGTAGCCTCTTTCCTTAGTCAGATCTGAATTTTGAAACCTCACAAGACAAATTATCACAAGATGATTTGAGACCAAGATTTTAGAATAGGAAACAGCAGAGTGCCAGATAGATTGTGCACTTGGATGGCCTAGCAAAATGATCCAGAGCCAAGCATGAGTTATGCTCATATAAGGCAAAGAGCGCCAAACAAGGCAGGTAGAACAATTTTTTCTGTGTTACAGCGTATCCAAGCAATTTTCGTCTCCTACTGTTTAAATTGAAGAGATTATTTTTGTCATTTTTTTCATTCACTTCTCCCCTTTTCCAATGGGAATTCACACATGCAGGGAGAGATTTTTCATAATATCGCTCCACTTGCACAAAATGCAAAACCACACACTTCACAATTTCCATATTTTGTTAGTTATTCGGCATAGACCTAGAGCTTGATACATCACTATGTCATTTCAGTTTTATGCATTTAGTGTATTTACACCAGACTAAAGGTGAAGTAGCAGAGTGGTAAATTCAAGTCACCTGGTGTTATTGTCTGTAACTTACAGCCTTCTATAGCTGAGGCTGAGACACCAAAACATGGCATTATCTTAAGAAGCTAGTTAAGCAATTCAGTCATTCTGCAAGCCACAACTGCTACTGTATAAAGGCAGAAGGTAAAAAACAGGTAAGGAAAAATGCACAGAGGCTATTCCCCCTAAAAATAACAACAGGGAGATGCTTAGGCTTAGGAGGAGGAAAAGGTACAGAAACTACCACGTCCTATAGCACTCATTTGTAGTATGGCCTTCCAAGCCCTAACCCAAAATCAGGGGCCCCTTATGCTACCCACTGTACCAATATATAATGAGAGAGAGTCCCTATTCATAATCTAAACAGACAAATGGTGGGAACGGAAACAGAGGCACTGAGCAGTGAAATGAATTGCCCAGTATGACACAGCAAATCAGTGACTGAATCACACACAGAATCCAGATCTTCTGATTCCCAGACAGTGTCTCATCCACTGACTTAAGAACTCCAGATCCTGGAGCCTTTACTCAAGTAAACTTCTCCCACTGAATTCAATGAGAGAATTGCCTGAATACCCAGTGACTAAGGGCTTCACAAGTTTTTCATAATTCTGTGGCCTGTTTAAAATCATCTGTCTTATATTCATATATGCCGTATAAGAAATAAATCTAAGACTCTCACTTGAGTGGCAGCATATCCTTTAAGATGGATAAAAGCTGGACATTCTCTTTACTGTGTAGTGTCAATTACAGCAGTTCTGATGTTTATATTGTTACATAGATCATTTAGTAAAACAGCTTAAGTAGAGTCCTGCAAATCCACAGATACCCACTTTATATCCACGGATCATTTTTGCAGAGCGGATGTTGATACAAATTTTGTATCCATGCAGGGCTCTAAGTTTAAGAACAAGCTCAGGGGTACAGTTCCCTTCAGCAGTAACCCCATTGTAAATTGCAACATTTTTGACATATATTATTTCAGAATATTGCAGATTCTTGTTTGTTTATCCAATGAAGGTGCATTTGTTCTTCTCTACAACTTTGTTTATAATGGAAATATTTTACTTTAAAGAACCCTGAACCAGGCAGAGTCCGTGACTTTTCTCTGCTACACTTGCTTACTGTACCAATTTTGCCACGGGGAATAAAACCAAACATCTGATTTACACCCAAGTGACCATGACAAAAATAAAGCCTTGTTTAATGGAATGAAAGGCTGTTACTGGCCGTGGCGTCACTTCAACTGCTGATGGCTGTTGTGATCAGACAGCATTTAGCTATTGGGCATCCAACTTTCTATTGTCAGTGTGGACAGTATGTTAGCTCTTATGATTACGGGACTATGGTGGCTGACAGTTGAAAGTGTTTTTGGTCAAAGCCATAAGTCTTTGGAGACCTGATCCAGGGTAAAGGTGATGTAGGGCATTCTTCCCCAACTGAGCACATAAAAATACTTATTTGTATTAAATATCTATGGCCTGATCTCTACACAGACCCATAGTGAAGGTGACAAAGTTTTCTATGTATATAACCAAGAGAACATTCGGCGCTCCTTAGTGGAGTGTGATGTAACTCACAGATGGAACACTGCAGAAAGTGATGTTATTCTCATATCGAGATGTCTGTACAGAGTTGCATCAACATTATCAGCAGACTTTGTGGGTACATGTTATGGGGCACACTCACCATCGTGCTTCAAGACGTGATGCTGCAAAAATCTGCATCCATAGCACCACCTGCAGGTCATCTACCTCTACACATAATTCAGTACTGCTGAGAGGCATCTAATAGCTCAAACTAGTAATCAGAGTCTCTCAACAAATCTACCCTTCTCTGAGCTCCTCCTTCAGCTATCCAGAATCTTCTCCCCCAGCTACAGCCTTGAGCACTGGCCCCTCAGAATGAGCCTCTCTGAGGTCTCTGCTCTCTTGCAGCTGCTGGCTCAGGCCACTTCACAGTGTTTCACTGCTCCCTGTGGTTCCTCCCTTCAAAATGAATTCTCTCTCCTTTTATAGGGCCCAAGTGTCCATTAAGTTATCACCTTATGCCTCCCACTCCAACCCCTCTGCCTGAGAAGCAATTAATTAGGTACATCTATTGCACCTATGCCATAATTAATAGACTCTTAACCCTTTTCCAGCCCATGATGGAGTTTCACCCCACCACAGTGCAATATTACATAAGCCAGAAAGTGGTTTAACTTGATAGTGACTGGTTTGTGAACAGAACTCTGGTCTTTAACTACCAGCACTGTGATATCATGTACTGAAAATCAGGAGAGGCTGCAGCTCAGTTCCACCATCTATAGTGACTATTCCTTTAATAAAGGGCCCTGTATTTTACTGCAGCAGCAAAATTGATGCAGGTTGCCATGGTACACATTTTCTTATTTAGTAGCATAACAAACAGCTTTGTAAAGTTCACTGATTTCAGAGTGATTTCTCACCCAAAGAGCATGCCACCCGGGTTCCGTAAGTCACCTGTTGTTTAGTCAATCTGGCAATTTTAATTAGAATAAATTTTACAATCCCTCAAATGCAACACTTTGTGCTGCCGCACCACTGGAATGCAGAGACATCTGTAAATTATACAGGTTCCAATGACATTTTTTCTCTCCCATTTTAATTACAGTAACATTACAGCATTAATCATATGAGCCTCCGTTAAACAGCAGCACAGCCATCCTCAATCATAATTAAAGGGAAAGGCCTGGCAATTGGGAGCTCTGGAGTTGATCATATTTCCTTTGAAAATTGTATTTTAACATAGCGATCCACACGTGGTAGTTTTTATTTGGTTCTAATTAGTGTCATGAAGGAAACACAAAAGGTTAATAAGAGATGGTTGGTTTGTAATGCAAGTTTCCTGGTGCCAGCCCCAGCAGTTCAGTCTGTTTTCAAACTCATTAGTTATGTAGATTGATTACAGTCTAAGATCAGGAACTGCTCACTTGCTGTGTTAGCAGAAGGTTAGTTTTTATTCATACACCTACCCTACTGCTAAATATGAAACAGATTACTTTAACCATTACCACACTTCATTGTTGTGATAGATTGAATGAGTTAATATTTTCTTTAGAGGTGACTGGGAAAGGAAAAAAAATGGGTATGTCCACTATTTGGCTTGTTTATGATGGAAAACGAAGCCATGAGTTGTTTATCTTAGAAATATCAGAAATGCCAAGTCTTATCTTCATGATTTTTGCAAAAGGATGACTTGGAGGACCCAGAGAAAAGGTAAACTGGACTGTAACAAAGAGATCTTTTCTTCAAACTGTGTACTAGGAACTTGAGTTAAATAGATATTAACAAAAACAAACACAAAACTAATGGGTTTAAACCATTTGAATAAAAATCACTACCCCTCTCATTTAAGTTTTGCTCCCTTTCTCTCTCCAATTCAGAGCTCTCCAGAGAATCATTCTAAAAAATAAGTTGGACAAGACCTACATTTTTATTTAAAAAAACAACAGGGGGAAAAAGGTTAACTAAGAAACCACACAAACTTTCACATACATCACTAAGGAATTTTCCTTTGCAGGTGACCTTTAACAGATGGAAAAATCACCAGTATGTTCCAATCTGGAGGTCTATTTCCTGCACATACAGGAAAATGGGCTCAATTATCTACAAGATCTAACTTCTATGACCTTGGATTGATTAATTTTAATGAAAGAGATATTCCAAGAGTGATCTTTAATACGATAAGGTTGAAAACTGAGGAAAGCCTTCCAGAAAGCCCAGGATATAAGATATGAACTTGTTATGCAAAGAAAGGGGGATACAAACCTGTTTATTGTTTACTCTGTTGCTTTAAAATCTGATTTGTTTTTCTATTTTTCTATAGATATTTCAGTATCTCCTTTTCTTCACCTCACACCATGTTCCAGTGCAGGGTTTAATCAAACTGTACATGTGGAAATTTAAAAGCTACTGAATCTACAAAGCTAAGAAAGAAGTAACACAGAGGATCCATTAATGCCTGCAAACAACTCTACTGCCCTCAGGATTCTCTAGTGTCTACTAATTCCTCCACTACCTTTGAGATCAACTGCTGGTAGACCTCAGATACTGCCCCATGCGTCTCATGCACAGATCACTGGCACATTAAATGAATGCCACCCCAAATGACTGCCACCCTGGCCTGTTGCAGCAGAAGTTAAATACTTTACAGTCCAACAACTGGGGGTGACCTGACCCTGCTGCCCAGCTCTAGCTTTTCAGATTATCAAGCGAGTTGCAGTCCTTTAACAATCTGAGTTTCCAGTTTGGCTCCCTGTATCTGAAGCCTGCAGGATGTGGAAGCAACATTAGTCTTTTTCACAAAAGGAGAGTAGGCAGTTGGGAGAAACGTACACACAATTTTCCACTAAGTACAAAAATAGCCTCGTCACATCAGCCATTCACAACACACGCTAGCCCCTTTCAGCATTTCTCCAGTGAGGCATACTGAAGGCTTTCACTAACATTATACTTTTGGATACTCAACAGGCTATCATTTAAAAGGGGCAAAACCAACAACCAACTCCCCTTCTTATTCTAAAACTCAGTGTGACCATGTTCCACAATCCCTTCTTCCTGGGTTTCATAATTCATTCATAAGCTGGACTGCCCCCTTCCAAGCTAGCCAGAATGCACTATAGCTATACCATTGAGCTTGTATTTAAGCTCTTTTACTAAATGATCAAGGTAATGATACATAAATCAGAACCACTATAATAATTGATACTGCACGGTAAAGAGATCTTCCAGCTGTTATCCATCTTAAGGAATATACTGTCACTGAACCAGGAGTCTTAGATTTCATTTCTTACAGAGCATATATGAATATAGTTTTTAAAAAAAAAAAAAAAAAAACACTTTTGGGGTTTTTTTGGTTTTTAAATGCAGCAGTGCCTCTACATCCAAAGTCCTAGACCAGGGGTCAGCAACCTTTGGCATGCAGTGGGAAGCGGTGACCAGCACATCCCTCAGCCCGCGCCACTTCCTGCCGCCCCCATTGGCCTGGAGCGGCGAACCGCAGACAGTGGGAGCCGCGATCGGCCGAACCTGTGGACACTGCAGGTAAACAAACCGCCCAGGTGCTTACCCTGGCGAGCCGTGTGCCAAACGTTGCCGACCCCTGTCCTAGACTATATCACTGAAATCTTCATACGGGTACAAAAACAGACTACATTAACTGGCGTTTTGCAGTACAAAAAGGACTCCCTGGTATAAAATGTCTGTTTGAAACACGGACCAAAATCAACAAGTTATGTCAGCTATATATATATATATTTCCAATTATAAATGTTAATCAAATTGTTTAATGCACTACTGGAAGGTGCTCTGAGATATCTATGGAAATGAGCACAGTGTAAGACCCTGTATAGAACAGAATAGGATCTAATCCTGCAAACACTTATGCATGTGAGTTATCTACACTAAGGCCCCTTTTCCACTGCCAGAGCATTGTAAGGGGGCCTTAAATTAGGAATAAAAATGTAATTCATTTCCACTCAAAGATCCCTTGACGCTCCCAGCGTAAATGAAAACCAGGCCCAATTAACTACCCACGCACGCATGTCTGCAGGATCAGGCCCTTAAAGATGATATTTTCTGCCAATCTTTGCTGCTGATTTGTTACTAGTAAAATAAAAAGTGGTGCTTTTAGAATCAATTCTCTGAAGATACACGAGTGACACAAAGCAGTTTATCAAAACCCCTTCACCTTGATTTTTAAAGCTTTTCTATTATTGCTATAGTTATTTCTACCACAAACTTTATGATTTGTGTGTGATTATAATAAAAATAGAATCTGAGGGGAAAAATATTAGAATAAACAATGAATCATTGCTTCTTTGCGCAAGACACTGTTTCTTACAACAGATGTTAAAAATATTGACCACAACTGGGAATTCAGATAAGTTTGAAGTCTCTGTTGCAGCTAATAAATAAATATTTGAAGTAGTCAGTTACACTTTTGTTTCTAGATAAGCAAGTGTTTCTATGGCTTACGTTTTTAAAATACATGTATGCTTCTGGCTCATAACAAGGTGAGAAAAAGTAACTGAAGAGGTCTAAATATTTCTCTATATATCTACACACACACACACACACACACTCCGAGAGAGAGAAAAAGAGAGAGAGAGTGCACTAAACTTTTGCAACTAATATGTTTGCAAGAGGACGAAGGCATTAAAAAAAAAAAAAAAAAAAAAAAGTCTCTGAATGAGCAAAACCAAGGGAGAAATAACTACATGAATTGCAAAACAGTATATCTGGCCTCAAAGATGCTAATTCAGGTCCTTAGGGATCTAATCAACCTCTTTGTTGAAGTAAAGATAAAACTTTTTGACAGCAAATGCTATTCTGATAAAATGGAATTTTCAATTACTCTATGAACATCTGGTCCATGCTACCATTTATGGAACAGAGCACCACACTGCCTTGCAATGTCAGAAAATATTCCACACCAAGAATTTCCCGCTTTGCTGAGAGGCTGGGAGGAATGCATGTTAAGAAGTTTCAAAATAAAAATAAAATAAAATAAAAAAGAACATTCTGCCACTAGCGTTGTAACCTGCCATTGTTTGACTGAGGCCTTTTCTCTGCTGGGCTTTTTGCACCAGTAGCTACCCTGATATTTCAAACTCAGTATAGGAGTCATTGGTGGAAATCACAATTTCCACACAAAGTAAACCTCTATTAGAAGTTTACACCACCAGTGGAAATTGTGATTTCCAGGAATGCTTCATATACTGAGTTGAAACATCAATGTAGCGGATATGCACCTTCATTAGAGGTTTGGGCCAATACCCTGGAATAAAACTGGAGTGATGCAATGGTGAATTAGGCATTCTACAGCACATTGTTATACCAAAGCTGCAATAGCAGTTAGGTGTAAAAGGAATCAGTTTCTTCAAAACCTTGTTTTCCCAAACAAACCTGCTATGTGAAAGTTCAATTGATTAAAGAATTGATAAATAAATATGTTGAGTAAACTCATTGCAAAGCCCTGCATCTCCAGAAATAAACAAATGATTAAATTGCAGTAGGTAAATTCAGTCGAGAAAGGCAAAGAAACGTTAGTGTGTGTGTTCCTGTATGTTCCATTTGGTATCAATTAGGAGGAAAAGGAAAACAATTCAGTGTGGTAATGAACTCCAAATTGGGTGCATATTACAGCAATTAAAGTAATCTTTTCAAATGATGAATTTATAATCAATAATTAAGATCATGAGGTAAAGAGGGACTGGGCATGCTTCCGACTTCTAAAATACGCTAAGCAGTAGAGCTCAGGATATTATTTCTGACCACATGCTGCTACCCTTGACCTTAGGATCTGCATTTTAGAGGTGATACTTCACTATGGGGCATCTACATGATTTCCAAAGAAAGGAAAGGGGGAAAGGCATTGCCTTCTGGCGGAGTGGTGCATGCTCAGCACCTCTTGACTGCAGGGTCCAAAGCCACACAATTAAAGGGACACTGTCAAGTAGTCCAGGTCACACATTTCATTTGAACAAACAAAACAAAAACAAAAACCAGGAGGAGTTTAATAATATCATGGACCTGAATCCCTCGCATCAGCTGAGGGGCAAGAATACAAGGCAGGGCAGGGCCAGGATAACTAGCAAATGTTCTGATTCAGCACCCCTCAGCAGCAACCTTCCTACATAGCCCCACCAGAACTAAAAGGTGACCTCCCACCCCCCTTTCTCCACACAAACAAAACTCCCAAGTAGGGAGGGGGTGGGACACAGTGGTATCATTGCACTGCATGCATGTCATTCAGGGATTAATCCCCTCCTGACTGCCGCTTCCCCCATAGACACAGGAGGGCTGCACTTTGCACACCCCATGCCTCCCAGAGTGTATTTGGCCTATGTGACGGCACTCCTGAATACTAGCTAAAGCTAGAGCAACTGGGCTTTATGAAGCTATCTTGCACAGGGACTGTAAGAGAGTGATGAAATTTCCCCCAAAGTTATAGGCAGGCTACTGGGTCCTTAGCCCACCAAAGTCACTACGCCTACCTGTGACATGGAGTAGAGGGTCTTTGTCCCTCAGCAGCAGGTTCCCAGCCAATGGACCCTTTAGGGTGGATCCTGTGTCTTTACCCAATACACCCAATCATGCTAACATATTCACAACCAGCATGGAGGTCAGCTCCCTACCAGCACAGGGATGCAAAGCCCTTCCCCACCCAGAATGGCCAATCAGCCCATGCCTTCTGACTGCTAAGAGTGCCAACAGGTGTTCCGCAAAAAGAACAGGAGTACTTGGGGCACCTTAGAGACTAACAAATTTATTTGAGCATAAGCTTTCGTGGGCTATGTAGTGGAAAATACAGTAGGAAGATTATATATATGTATATATATATACACACACACACACACAGAGAACATGAAACAATGAGTGTTACCATACACACTATAAGGAGAGTGATCAGTTAAGGTGAGCTTCTATCAGCAGGAGAGAAAAAGAACTGTCAGTAGTGGTAATGAAAATGGCCCATTTCCAGCAATTGACAAGGCGATATGAGGAACTGGGGCGGGGGGGGAGGGGGAATAAGCATGGGGAAATAGTTTTATTTTGTGTAATGGCCCATCCACTCCCAGTCTTTATTCAAGCCTAATTTAATGGCGTCCAATTTGCAAATTAATTCCAATTCAGCAGTCTCTCGTTGGAGTCTGTTTTTGAAGGTTTTTTTGTTGTAATATTGCAACTTTTAGGTCTGTAATCGAGTGACCAGGGAGATTGAAGTGTTCTCCAACTGGTTTTTGAACATTATAATTCTTGACGTCTGATTTGTGTCCATTTATTCTTTTACGTAGAGACTGTCTGGTTCGGCCAATGTACATGGCAGAGGGGCATTGCTGGCACATGATGGCATATATCACATTGGTAGATGTGCAGGTGAACAAGCCTCTTATAGTGTGGCTGATGTGATTAGGTCCTATGATGGTATCCCCTGAATAGATATGTGGACAGAGTTGTCAACAGGCTTTGTTGCAATGGCCAAACCATCAATCCAAGGTAATAGAAGTTAGAGCTTGTAGATAATTGAGCCCATTTTCCTGTATGTGCAGGAAATAGACCTCCAGATTGGAACATACTGGTGATTTTTCCATCTGTTAAAAGTCACCTACAAAGGAAAATTCCTTAGTGATGTATGTGAAAGTTTGTGTGGTTTCTTAGTTAACTTTCCCCCCCTGTTGTTTTTTTAAATAAAAAACCGTAGAGACTGTCCAGTTTGGCCACCCCAGCCTGCCCTAGGGCAGGACATGTTCCAAAGCCCTTTTGACCAAGAGAACAGACTCCTTGATCACCTAGTATTTGGTTTCTCCATCCATGTTTAGCTAGGCCACTAGAGTCATATTCCCTGCCTGATGAAGAGGAATTGTTTGCGCAGCTGCCAGAAATGGAAATAGTAAGGCAGACTGCTTATAGCTCTAGAACACTTATGTAAAACTTAGCTTCTTGTCTAGATCACCAATCCTGAATTGTTTACTGGTTCAGGAGAGTTCCCACTAAACTGATGACTGGGTTTATATTCCAGATACTTGGGGCCTGATTCTGATTTAATTTAACCACACGCAAATCACAAGTTATTCCATTGTAGTGAAAGGAGTCACAGTACTCTAAAACCAGTGTATCAGATTCAGATTTTTGATCTTTCAGTGTTATTACTGGAAACGAAGAGAACTCTCAAAACTGCACCAAAATTGTGTCTGTAGGCATGTAACAGAGAGCCAGATTCTGCCACCCACACTCATGTTGAGTGGTACCTTCCCAGATGGACCATGTGTCTCATCAGCAGCCAAAAGCCCAGTTATTCCCCACCCAGCTGCCAAAGCCTCCAACTTTCCCCTTATGATCTCCTCTGAAGCAGTCGTGTTGTCAATACAAAACTCTGTGGCACACTGAAAACTGATACCAAGAAGAGAACATAGAATAAATGGAAGAGAATATCGAAATCAGTAACACAAGGAGCACTAACTGGTTCTGTTATTCATTTTCATAGTTGATGCAGATCCCCAAACAAAGCCACCGCAAAATTTCCAGCATGCTGCATCAGCAAGTCACAGAATCCAGGGGCCTTGCAACAGAACTTAGGTCCATTTAGCTGCAAAGTAGATGGGGCCTCAGGTATGTGTTACTATACAGTGTGTACCCACCTTTTTATAATTGGAAGCAGCAACACACGCACACAGGTGCCTAGTTTTTGGAAGCTGTGAATGCCAGAGGAGACAGGCGTCAGGAGAAAGTTAGAGTAGCCACAATACTTGCCCAACCATGTTCTGAAACACGCAGATGACAGTGGAAGCAGCCTGCAGCTCCACAAGCCCAGGAATGCTAGCATAATATCAACATAAATACTACTAATGCTGTCCTATGCTTGGTCTAGAGTACTCCCACTTCTAAAAATAGCCACCACAACAGTGTTAGTAGGGATTCAGGACCAAAGTCAGACCTGAGGTAAGTAGTGACTCCAATGGAGCTGTACTTCTCTTACACCAGATCCAAATACAGCCCTCCCTCAGCGTGTTAGTTCTCTAAGTATATGTGAAATGCCATCAGCAGAAAAGGATGTAGAGAAGCAGCATCCCAGACACCAGAATGAGCAGTTTTAGAAGGAGCAGGATGTGTAGGGATACTTCAGTCATGTAATATCCAGATCAAAATTTTGATGCAGGCTGTAACCACATAAATGCATATGGCTTAGAGCAGTGCTTCTCAAAGTGGTGGTCCGCGGACCGGTGCCAGTCCGCTAGTCATCGGCTGCCTGTCCACAGCGAGTTTCCTCATAAGAGCGTCAAATAGGCTATGGCACCGGTCCCTGGCACACGGGGGAAAAAAATTGCTGGTCCCCCACATCAGATAGCTTGAGAAACACTGGCTTAGAGCGCATAACTAGGTCTTCCGCTACTCTATCACAGGATTCAGAGAAGAGGGCTTTCTCCCTCACATTTAAAAACCCCTGCTCACATGAGAGTGTTCAGTCAACCCCAGCTAGATGGCAATATCAAGCCACAGGTTTTGGGAGGGCAGGACAGACCTCAACCCAGTAAAGCACTTAGGCCTGGTCTACACTAGAAAATTAGGTTGGAATAACTATATCTCTCAGGGATGTGAAAAATCCACACCCCTGAACAGCATAGTTAAGCTGGCTTAGGTCCCCGTGTAAACAGCACAAGGTCAATGGAAGAATTCTACTGCCTTTTGGGGAGGTGGATTATCTACACCAAAGGGAGAATCCCACCCATTAGCGTAAGTAGTGTTTAGACCAAGGGTCAGCAACCTTTCAGAAGTGGTGTGCCGAATCTTCATTTATTCACTCTAACTTAAGGTTTCACGTGCCAGTCATACATTTTAACCTTTTAGAAGGTCTCTTTCTATAAGTCTATAATATATAACTAAACTATTGTTGTATGTAAAGTAAATACGGTTTTTAAAATATTTAAGAAGCTTCATTTAAAATTAAATTAAAATGCAGAGCCCCCCGGACCGGTTGCCGGGACCCGTGCAGTGTGAGTGCCCCTAAATCAGCTTGCGTGCCGCCTTTGGCACGCGTGCCACAGGTTGCCTAACCCTTGTCTAGACCAGGTGTCTCAAACATGCAGCCCGTGGGGCTATTTCCTGTGGCCCACCGAGCAACCCGACCCCACTCCCCCTGGCCTACCTCTAGGCCTAGAGGTAGGCCAGGGGTGGGCAAACTACATCCGCAGGATTGCCCCCCTCGAGCCCCATGCCGGCTGGCATCACGTCCCTGCGGCCGGGGGGGGGGGAGGGAGGAGGGAAAAGCAGAGGGCTCCGTCTGTGTGTTGCCCTGGCTTCCAGGCACGCTGCCCCCCTCACTCCCCCCGCAGTTCCCATTGGCCGGGAATGGGGAACCGCGGCCAATGGGAGTTTTGGGGGAGGTACCCGGAGGAGCGGCAAGAAGTGTGCGTAGCCCTGTGTCCCCCTCCCCCAGGGGCCGCAGGGACATGGTTGCAGCTACTTCCCGGAGTGGGGCCGGGGCCGGCAGCCTGCCCTGGCCCCGGACCCGGTGTGCACCGCTGTCACCCCAGAGCCCGAAGCCTTCCTGCACCCCGCCCCCCAACTCCCTGCTGCATCCAACACCCCTTCTGCACCCCAACTCCCTGCCCTGAGCTCCCTGCTGCACCTCACACCCCAACCCCCTGCCCTGAGCCCCCTGCTGCATCCCACACCCCTTTTGCACCCCAACCCCCTGCCCTGAGCTCTCTGCTGCATCCCACACCCCTTTTGCACCCCAGCCCCCTGCCTTGAGCCCCCTGCTGCATCCCACACCCCTTTTGCACCCCAGCTCCCTGCCCTGAGCCCCCTGCTGCACCCCACACCCCAACCCCCTGCCCTGAGCCCCNTGCCCTGAGCCCCCTGCTGCACCCCACACCCCAACCCCCTGCCCTGAGCGACCTGCTGCATTCCACACCCCTTTGGCACCCTGAGCCCCCTGCCTGCACCCCAATCCCCTGCTGCACCTCAATTCCCTGCCCTGAGCCCCCGCCACACCCCTCATGCACCCTCTGGGGGCAGGGCTGGGGGCAGTGAGGGGTGTGTGTGTGTCAGTGATGTGGCCCTCGGGCCAATGAACTAGCCCTCATGTGGCCCTCGTGGTCATTTGAGTTTGAGACCCCTGGTCTAGACTGAAGCACTACAGCAGTGCAGCTGTGCATTTTAAGCGTAGACAAGTCCTTAGGCCCTGCTTAGCTCCAACTATGTGAGTAGCCCCACTGAAGTCAATGGGACTATTAATGTGCTTAAAGTTAAGATGTGTTTAAGTGATTTACAGAATCAGGGCACAGTGAATAATCCTGGCATGGCGTAAATATGAGGATACTCCCATATGTGACAAATCTTAATGAACAAGAGCCGGAAGTTGCAACTAACTGGGTTTCCCTCAAAGAAATAAACCACAAGGGAGCTCTGCAAATGCACACTGTGTGATAAGCACCCAATTCCCATTAAAGGTCAATGGGAGTCAGGCACCTGACTCCAATATGTGCTTTTGGATCTCTCCCACCTAATTGTCTTTACCAGCAGTTAATACTGGAAGATTTGGTTCCAATATATTGAACCAAATTTATCACTAGTGTCTCTTTACTGACCAGGTCTGACTCCAGCCCATTCCTCTCAATTCATTCTCATTGTTATCTCATGCACACTGCAGGCAGTGCACAACCTTGTCAGAAATGTAATCTCTGTCAAATCCTATCCGGCACTCCACCAAGATTGTTTTTTGCTTAAAAAAAAAAAAAAAAAAAAGTGACAAAAAAATTAACAGATGTTGTTCAGACCATTCCAACAGGACAGGAATCAATTATGAGCATTTTCACTCCCAGAGCCATCTCTTACTGCAAGGAGCATCTTAGGAAACCTTTTCCTGATCGAAATGAAAAAGCATTTCTTTGTAATAGAAGAATAATAAATGATACCTATCAGCCTGCATTCTCTGACACAGTGCTAGTCCTTGGAGAATTAAATTGCCACTGTATAGTTATATAAATGTTTAATTTTTTCATCTTTAGCCACAGTATGGTTGTCTGGAAAATACATTATCATTGTAGATGTCACTGCTCTCCAGTTAATGTGGCTGACAGTATAGAATTGGTAGGTGACCTCTATGTACTCCAACTTGCACAGTTTTCCAGGGTTAACTATGGCCATTTAACAGCATCCCTCAGGAATTACCATAGTGATCATTGTTTCTTTTAGAGGAAATGTTTTACGACACGGATGGTGAGAACTCTCCCCATTTGACTCTTTTACACATTAAAACAAAGGCTTTTAATGATGTTTACCACGAATCGAATTCAACAGCTGAAGCCCAGTTCATAATCACAGCACTTTGTTTTCACATCCTTAAGTCTTTTAGCAGTGGGGCTTCCAGTTGGGCCTCAGCTACAGCCTCTCTCAAGAGATATCCAAGCATCCCTAAGGCTTCCCTGTGCTTGAGCACCAAACTGCATTCATACATCTTAATTGAAAATGACAGGATGTTTACAGAGGATGTTTGCATCAGTAAGACATTAAAAGCGACATTCATGCCCAAGTACATATGAAGGAATGGGCTCAGCTGAACTCTTTTGACTATTTTCCTCCAGCTAACACTCATTTGGGTTTAGATCATAGCTTGATTTTCCAACTCTGCATATGGGTATGTGTAATAGGTGAAACTGCAGTTTAACGGGGTGGAGGGGAAGACACAAATACCTCGCCCACTTGACTGAGCTAATCTCCTGTGGAATGTGTGAATAATGTGTATATATGCTCAGCCGACCTTTTCGAAATGTTGTGTGGATGATGTCTGCTCACGATTTCCTGAAATCCTGCTACAGCGTGTCAAAAATAGGGCATGTGATCTTTGATTAAGAAAGTGAGGTCTAGTGCAGCAAGCACCTGACCAGAAACAAGTAACTCCTGCTCTAATTCTAACTCTGCCACTTGAATAGCTTTCACATAAAAACTCAGGGGGGTCTCAGTTTCCCCATCTGTGAAATGGAGGATAATCCTCATTGTTTACTTACTTGACAGGGGTAGTGAAGATTAATTTATATCTATACAGCACTCGGAAGATGAAAAGCATTATATGCAGTAAGTGCTAAGCATCCTTATTGCACACCCATGCAAGAATATATTCTAGCCATCAGTGTCCAGCTAACTACTGTTACTACAGTCAGAAAGCTCCATAGATCTCCCTCTTAACACACATTATTTTGAACTGACACAACCTACCTTGTTCAGGCATCTGAGACCCCATGGAAGTAACACTGGTGTTCAGCACATCGTTGACGGCAGTATCACAGTACAGGCCCCGTTGGACATCATGTTCACTGTCAGTCTGGTCACTCTCCTCATGCCCACTATCCTTGAGACTATTCCCCTCTAAGTCCTTGAAAGTTGAACTGCTGGGTTAAAGAAAGAACAATGATTTACTGTCATGTCAAGTCTGATCAGATAAAGTCTCTCGTAGCCAGGATGATGTCATAACCCTGAAGCAAGACTTATACTGGCTGTATTATCGGGGGGGGGAAATCTCTTTCATAGGTAGTCACAATTCAGAACCACAAAAGAGTGTTCCCAGTATGACACACTAACAATTCTATTCATTGATCTTTATGCACGTTCCAGTAGGCAACTAGAACTAGCTGCAAGTCTGAAACAGGAACTGCCTACAGGTTTGTGAGAATTACAGAAAGATCTTGCTCATTTATCACACAAGCAAAGTGCTGCTGCTCATTGTGGAATAAGCCAAAGAGACGAAAAGTTGAAGCGGCGCACAGCTGAAGCAGACTGGAGGCAAGATCAGGAACAGAGGATCACCTTATACCTGAGAAGAATAGGAAGAGACAAAGTATAACAGCAATTCAACCTATTCAACTTGGCATGTCACATACAGCTCTGAACCATTCTAACAGAAAAGAAATGAAGGTCTCCTGTGAATACAGACAAGCTATTGCTGAATGTGCCAGGTACAGGCTGGAAGAACTTCCTGGCTGTGCTGCTGAGTACATAAGGTACAAAGAAAATGGCAGTCAGGACAACGACTAATGTATTGCTGAAAAAGGAGCCCTAAAGAGGTAGCACTGTCTCGCCATATCCATTCATCCTGCAAAACAGAAAATCCAGCTTACATTGGTTTTCAGAGTTATTCTTTTTATACTCTGCAAAACTATCCTGTGGAACTCAATGCAACAATATATTACTGAGGTCAAAAGCTTAGCAGGATTCTAAAAAGGATTAGACATTTATATAAAAAAGAACATTCAAAATTACATTAGCTAGGATAACCCCTTATAAGCTTCAGGGCATAAACCAACTTCTGTTGCAGCCTGGTATTTGGAAAAAAAAAATCCCTGTGAAGAAGGCTATTCCATATATTGTCCATTATGAGGTTTCTTGCACCTTCTGAAGCAGCTGGCTCAGGCCACTGTTAGAGACAAGGTACTGGAACAGGATGGACCCTTGGTTTGATCTGATATGTCAGTTCTTACGGTGGTAACAAGCCCAGTAGCAAAAGAAAAAGCAATGCACAGTACACACTTCTGAGATTACCTTTAACAGGTCATGGTAAGAACTGCATGAGGTGTTGGGTAAGGTGCATTGACCTGAAAGTAGAGAATGTACCAGCAGAGCAGCACACCCTGACTACCATCAGCATTAGGACATGAAGATGTTCAGGACATTGTGCCACCTGGGCTTTATGAGGCTGGGGCCAACTCCACTGACACCTGGAAGAGAGTGACTATAGAACACAGGCCAGGGAGAGCCTTTTATTGGGCAGAGACCAGGTAACCAAGACCCAGAAGAAACAGATGAGTATAATTCCCAGGGTCCATGAGACTTTAAAAGGCCTCAGACTTCTTTTGAGGAAACTGGCTTGTTTTACTTCAATTCTTATCACTGTTATTGTTTATTTGTATTGTAGAAGCACCTAAGAGCCCCAGTCACAGCCAGGACCCCATTGTGCGAGGCACTGCACAAATACTGAACAAAAAGACAGTCCCTGCCCCACAGAGCTTATCTTAAGAGGCACCACAGTGAAAGCTTCTGGCCATCCTGCTCAACACCTTTCTCCAGTATTGGGGAGTTTTGCTTGGGGGCCAGTCCTCACAGGACCAGGGCCTGAGCATGGCAGGATCTACAGTCTCATATATGGATGCTGGACTTTGGTCTTGACATCTCAGATTAGCAAGAGTTAGAACCTAGCATAAAACTGCAGAGTAAATTCTGGTCGTTATGGCAGGAGCAGCTTATTAATGCTACCAACATATACAAAGAGATGGGTGCGACTCTGAGGGAATCAAAGACAGAGACAGGGAGCTCCTGCAGGAAATCCTATACAGAGCAAGGCTTGGGGGGAAAACCATCATCTGCATTTGGTGTTCTGTATAAGTCTGACCTTATACAGTGACTGATGTAACAAAGTTTAGTTTTACAGGTGAAGATATTACTGGTTTGAGCAGGTTCCCCTGTGGCTTACATTTTCAAGAGTGACTAGTGATTTTTTTTTTTTTTTGACAATTCAAAGGGACCTGATTTTCCAAAGGCACATGCTCAGCACTTTCTGAAAATCAGACTCTTTAAGGCAGGGGTAGGCAACCTATGGCACACGTGCCAAAGGTGGCACGCAAGCTGATTTTCAGTGGCACTCACACTGCCCGGGTCCTGGCCACCGGTCCGGGGGGCTCTGCATTTTAATTTAATTTTAAATTAAGCTTCTTAAACATTTTTAAAACCTTATTTACTTTACATACAACAACAGTTTAATTATATATTATAGACTTATAGAAAGAGACCTTCTAAAAACCATTAACATGTATTACTGGTGCGCGAAACCTTAAATCAGAGTGAATAAATGAAGACTCGGCACACCACTTCTGAAAGGTTGCCGACCCCTGCTTTAAGGTATCTCAAGACGGGCATCCAGAATCACTAGTCATGGCCATGTACTTAGGATGGTGAGTACTGCTAGAACTGGTGAGCTCTCAACTACCTAAACTAAAGCTGCCCCCACTTGACAGTGCCCATAGACTTGTTATATTGCAAGCTGGAAACAGCATCTGCTTGAAAGCTCCATTTTATTTCACTTTCAGGTCTACTCCTGTAGCGCCCCTTATAAATGGTGCTTCGCTGCCTTCCATGTGCTATGGAGAGAGACAGCAGCAGAGCACTGATTAGAAAAAATGTTGCAAGAGCAAGCCCATATCATAAACAGTGCCCAACAACAGCTGAGGGCGAAGTTCTTACGGTAGATGCTCAGAGCCCAAAAAGCTGAGGGCTGGGAAATTTTCTTCGCTGGCTTGAGGATGGATGCAAAATGGGAAGCAACAAATCCTAGAAACTCTTGGCAGCCATGCAAACTTGTGTACAAGGTAAAGCTTTAAGACGTCAGGCTAAAATCAGACATAGTCCATTCTGAAATGTAGCTAGCTCTTGGAGAACCCCCAGGGCAGCAAAGAGGACAAGCTGACACCGCAGCATTGTAAAATCAATTGGTTACTGCTGAAGAGAAGTCGGTGAAATATACAGGCTGCCCATCCACAAAGAGACAGAGACACTCTAGAAAAGAAGGTCTGTAAAGGAGAATGCCTGAGAAGGAACAGAAGCAGCAAAATCTAAACGAACACGTAGATAACAAGGAAGGGAGGGCTCATTTAAGCCCTCTCCTCCCCAGTGCTTAAATTTGTAATGAAAGAGGTGCCAGGGCTCAAGCAATTTTTTACTTTCATAACTGACACGGCAAGCCCAGAGGTGCTGGAGCTATGAACTGCCAAACCTAGAGGTGTCAGGGCTCAGCCCTGGCAAACCCTGGCACAAATTAAGCACTGCTCCTCCTACTCCAGTGCTGACAGTACTTTGACCAAGATGAGGCAGAGATTGTCCCTCTCCATTTAATTTAATTGCTTCTTTTTGTAGTACAGGAACGCCTAGAGATGAACCAAGATGAACCCATTGCGCTTAGGCACTGTACAAACAGAGTAAGTGAAAGTCCCTGCCCCACATAGCTTACAATCTATCTAGGCAGGCAACTCAAATCTCAGCGTCAGGGCTAACTATCCAGGAGCTCTCTTTCACAATGTCTTTCAACGTTGCTTTTACCAAAAAAGGACAAACGGGTCATATCCACAGCAGGTGTAAATAAGCATTGATTTCACTGGACCACTTTCTACCAACTGAGGATCTGGCCCAAACTCTCCAGCTAGCTGGCTTTGACTAAAATCATTTAGTCTTGGGAGCGGCCTGTGCCTTAAATCACTGAAGAAATAGACATTTTCATTACTTTGCAAAGCCCCTTTGTGTCTCCACGGAAATCGAGTGAACCACCTACCATTTCGTGCTCTGCAGAACCACAAAGGGGGGGGACTGTGAAAATACATTTAAATTGATAAACCTTCAAACACTACCTTTTAAATAAAGATGTCCATGTTGAAGCCACTGACTGATTCCAGGCAACATCAGAGAATTTTAAATTAAGAAAGTCCTTTAAATCCAGAATTAATTTTTGTGTGTGTGTGAGAGAGAGACAAATAAAAAAAAAGTATAAAGAGATTAATTAAACTGACAGATTTTGGGAGATTCACATAGCAAAGGTAGAGCAACTACAACATTTCCACAAAAACAAAGATTTTGCTGAATGAAAATTATTCCAGTGTTTAATGGATGACATTTCAATTCTCAAATGTCTGCCTCACATTTATGACATTCATTAGATTTCAAGTGCAAGACAAGTAAAGGTGGGGGGGGGACATTGCACATAGAGTTGCCATTCAAAATGTGCAAGCAATCTGCATGACAATGCATTTGTCTTTCTTGCAGTGAGACAGGCCATAATGCAACACAGTCACAGACAACATGTTTCTACCACTGCCACTTTTTTAAAGGAAAGGCAGGTTTCTGAGTATCAGCAATTGCAGGAATCCCAGAACAATACAGGCTTGGAGTAAACCTTGCTGTGGGAGTCAGGAATGCTGCTTGCTTTTATGTTAGGTGTAAAAAAGAAAAGATTAATAGATTTGTTTTTCAGAAGAATGAATCCTGACTATATTGTGAGGAGTGATATGTTGCAGGCAGCCATTTCTCTCCAGCAGTCACATTATCATTGTTAAACATCATGAACAATGCAAACAAATATGCCTGCCCTTCACTGTCTGAACTGAAGTTGCTCAGACAATGCACTTGTAATTCCCCTTGTTATATTTTTAAGATGTAAATACATGGGATTTTAGCCAGTAAAGTAATTGGATTTTCTCTACTATTGGAAGAAGATTTAAACAGTTCAGGGCCCAGCTGTGCTCTGTTACACCTTTGCTACTCCACTGTCTTCATGAATAAAACTTCACAGATAAAACTGTACAGAATTTGGTCCAGGAGTTGCCTCCCAGAGCCAGAGTTGGGGATGGGAGGGAATCCTGAGTGGGGAAGAGAGGCGATGGATGAATAGTTCTGTTCCTCCACCTCTCCTGGCCTGTCTAGTCCCACTCTGCAAACTGGAGTGCAGTAAACCCTCCCAGAGCAGAGCTCCATGACTTACACGGGATACAGATCTCCTGCACTGAATTGTGGCTTCCTGATTAGAAGCCATTTTGCTGTGTCAGGGTCTTCTACTGACTGGGAAGTGGAATGGGGGAACAAAGTTTTTTAAGACTCCCCCCCACAAACTAAATTCATCGCTCCATTAGTTAAGATACAATCCAGTTGAAATCAATGTGGCTAAGGCGGTGTAACAGAAATGTTAGCTAACTACTGGGCTCATTTCTTCTCCTATTGATGAAGACCTAGGATATAATTTAGAGCAGAATTTTACACAGTGGGCCAAATTCACCCAAGGGGTAACTGCTGGGATGAAAATGGGCTGATGATTTAGTACTAATGGGAAAAAATCCCATCAAAATTATATTTTGCTTTAATATTCAAACTAAAACAGTGAACAAATATCAAAACCCAATTACCTGGCCCCAAATAAGTTTCTTTTCCCTCCTTACATGTCAGGGAGCTCTCACCATCCAGATCTATCATTTTATTCCTGTGCTTTCAAATGGAATAAAGTCTATGAATTTTAAAGTTGTCAGGGTAACAGCATTTTGCCTAAGTCATTGCTAGTTCCCAGTGAGGAGGCAAACGTAACAAAAAAGATTTCCCTTTATTAAAAACTACAAGCAATGGGATTTAATAGGAAGTAAATACTGTTTTAAAAAATCAAATTATTATTCCAGAAACATTTTGCATACAAAACATCAAGAGGCGTATAATAGGGCAGAAAAGAGTGCTAAAAAATCTGGATTTGGCTATGCAAACCGAAACATTTTCAAGCAAATCCACATACCTCTTTATTAAATGGGCTCTGCTGTTCACATAGTTGGAATCAAAAGAGTAGTTTTCAGTCTGAAAGGAGGAAAAGAAAAGAAAGATAGTTATAAATGTGATTCACCTAACCGGAACCTCAGGTTTGCAAGGTTCATTGTATTAAGGACAAAGGCAATTAACTGGTAAATCCTGCACCTAAAGACACACTCTGGGCCCAGGCCTGCTTATCCTTACTCAGGTAAAATTCCCACAATGCCCACTGGGCGTTTAACCCATATGGGGAGTGTAAAATGGGACATTTTAACTGGGACAATGTCTGCCTTCAGATCTACATGGGCAATCCCCTTTGGACCCAGTCCTTACTCAAAATATGAGCCTGCATGAGGCATTCCCAATTTCTTTAATGGCACCCAGATGCTCCTGGGAGGGGTATATTCAAAACTAGAGAGACAGTGTAGTCTAGTGAGCTAGGAACTGGCTACGGAATTGGGAGAGTTGGGTTCTAGTTCTGGCTCTAACACTGACTTGCTATGTGTCCTAGAACAAGCTGGTAAGGCCCAACTTTCTGAAAGTGGCCTCTAATTTGGGGTACCGCAATTTCTGAGTGGCCCAGCGTAGGATGTATGATTTTCAGAGATGCTGAGAACCCCAACTACAAGTGAAGTCAATTGGAGCAGCAAGTGGCTCAGCACCGCTGCCTTCAGAGAATCAATCTGAGCCCCCCAAAATAGAAGCACACAAAATTAATGGAAATTTTGGAAATGTTGACCTTCCCATTTCCATGCCTCATCTGTAAAATGGGGATAATGATACTGACCCACCTCAGAGAGGGAGCTGTTAGGAGTTTATACAGGATCAAAACGATTACTAGGAATGCATGAGGTAAACAGAGTGGGAGTTCCACATGTAGTACAGCTGCATGATAGAACCCTCTGGCCTTACCCTGGCAAAATTCCTATTGACTTCAGCTGTATTCATGTGTGTGAAGGTTGAATTTGTCCCTTAGAGAGCAAGAAATAGATCTGATGCAAAATGAATACCTTAAATGTCCTACGTTATTTTTTTTTTTTAGACAGCTGAAGTCTCCAAGCCCTGTCAGTCTTTATATAAACATTTGACAGAAAAAGGCTGACTGGTGACCACAGAACAATTTGCAGAGAAGAAACAATGTGACCACACACTGTTACAAAACTAATTGCTTTTAATTCCCTGATGGATCCAGTTCTGCGTGTGGCAATTTGGCAGAAAGTTCAAAAGGTATTTTTCTTATTAGTGTATAATTAACATGTTAAAATATTTATTGCATAGATATGTAAATACCAGCAAGGTAATCTCCTGCTAGAGAATTTAAAGTGGGCGCTTTATTTTAATTATGGCTGTCAATTAATCGCAGTTAACTCACACGATTAACTAAAGAAAATACATCGCAATTAATCGCTGTTTTAATTGCACTGTTAAATAGAATACCAATTGAAATTTATTAAATATTTTGGATGTTTTTCTACATTTTCATATATATTGTATTCTGTGTTGTAATTGAAATCAAAGTGTATATTATTTTTGCTTACAAACTTTTGCACTGTAAAAATAAACAAAAGGAATAATATTTTTCAATTCACCTAATACAGTACTTGTACTGTAGTGCAATCTCTGTTGTGAAAGTGCAACTTACAAATTTAGATTTTTTTAGTTACATGACTTCATTCAAAAATAAAACAATGTAAAATTTTAGAGCCTACAAATCCACGCAGTCCTACTTCTTGTTCAGCCAATCACTCAGACAAACAAGTTTGTTTACATTTGCAGGAGATAATGCTGCCCTCTTCGTTTACAATGTCGCCTGAAAGTGAGACCAGGCGTTCGCATGGCACTGTTGTAGCCAGCATCATAGGCGCCAATTTCTCCAGGCGCCAGTGGGTGTTTGCATCCCCTGCCCCCGGCCCCACCCCGACTCCACCCCACCCCACCCCCATTCCAACCCCTTCCCCAAAGTCCCCGCCCCAACTCTGCCCCCTCCCTGCCCCATTGGACTCCTTCCCCAAATGCCCGCCCCTGCCCCGCCTCCTCCCCTGAGCGCGCCATGTTCCCACTCCTCCCCCCTCCTTCCCAAGCGCTGGGAGGAGAAGCGGGGAAGGCACACTCAGAGGAGGCGGCGGAAGCGGAGGTGAGCTGTGACGGGGGGGGCGGAGAGCTGCCGGTGGGTCCAGAGCATCCACCAATTTTTCCCCGTGAGTGCTCCAGCCCCGGAGCACCCACGAAGTCAGCACCTATGGCCAGCATTGCAAGGTATTTACGTGCCAGATTTGGTAAACATTCGTATGCCCCTTCATGCTTCGGCCACCATTCCAGAGGACATGCTTCCATGCTGATGACGCTCATTAAAAAAAATAAGAATTAAATTTGTGACTGAACTCCTTGGGGCAGAATTGTATGTCCCCCTTTTCTGTTTTACTCACATTCTGCCATATATTTCCTGTTATAGCAGTCTCGAATGACGACCCAGCACATGTTGTTCATTTTAAGAACACTTTCACTGCAGATTTTACAAAATGCAAAGAAGGTACCAATGTGAGATTTCGAAAGATAGCTTCAGCACTCAACCCAAGGTTTAAGAATCTGAAGTGCCTTCCAAAATCTGAGAGGCACAAGGTGTGGAGCTTGTTTTCAGAAGTCTTAAAAGAGCAACACTCCAATGCAGAAACTACAGAACCCGAACCACCAAAAATCAACCTTCTCCTGGTGGCATCTGACTCAGATAATGAAAATGAACATGCGTCGGTCCGCTCTGCTTAGGATTGTTATCGAGCAGAACCTGTCATCAGCATGGATGCATGTCTTCCGGAATGGTGGTTGAAGCATGAAGGAACACGTGAATCTTTAGCGCATCTGGCACGTAAGTAACTTGCGATGTCGGCTACAACACTGCCATGCGAATGCCTGTTCTCAATTTCAGGTGACATTGTAAACAAGAAGAGGGCAGCATTATCTCCTGCAAATGTAAACAAACTTGTTTGTCTGAGTGACTGGCTGAACAAGAAGTTAGACTGAGTGGACTTGCAGGCTCTAAAATTTTACACTGTTTTATTTTTGAATGCAGTTTTTTTTTTTTTACATAATTCTACATTTGTAAGTTCAACTTTAATGATAAAGAGATTGCATGACAGTACTTGTATTAGGTGAATTGAAAAATACTATTTCTTTTGTTTTTTTTACAGTGCAAGTACTTGTAATCCAAAATAAATATAAAGTGAGCATGGTACACTTTTTATTCTGTATTGTAATTGAAATCAATATATTTGAAAATGTAGAAAACATCCAAAAATATTTAAATAAATGTTATTCTATTGTTGTTTAACAGTGAGATTAATCGCATGATTAATCACGGTTAATTTTTTTAATTACTTGACAGCCCTATTTTAAATCTTTTTGTTAAACACCAGTATGAGTAATAAAACTCAGATATGTCCTATTACAAAAGCAAACAATGACGGGTATGCTTAAAACTGGGATGGGACAGGAGAGGGGGACAAAAATCAATGCTTGTAATTATGCTGTTTGCAAGCAAACCCCTCCCCCCAACAAAGTCTGCACGTAAAACAACATAGTTTAAACATGTATTAAAAATCCCACTGTCCCTTGTTTTCATAGGAACAGGTATTGAATAACCAGAACTTGTTTAGAAAGAAAGAAAGGTTCAGTGTCACAGTCGATTAGGCTGTGGAATAGTCTCCCAAGGGAAGTGATGGAAGCTGCATCGCTTGAGTTGTTCAAAACACAGGCGGGCCAAGTGCTACAGAATATACCACAGGGATCAGTGTGGACTGGCCAGGAGAGGGGATGGGCAGCAGGGCCTGATAGTTATTCCTGCTTTGTAACTCTATGATTCTGTTAATAATCAGGTATTAGCACATCCTGGAGTCATTATTCAGACATGGGCAATGGGTACATTGAACAGTCTTGAGTCTCTTTGCTCCAGCCATGCGTCTCTTTCCTCCTCTTTATCTTTCCTAACGCCACTAAACAGAACAAACCACCACCACCTTTTAGGAGCACCTGGGACCCAGTAGCACGGACTTTCCCTTTATCTCTCCTCCTCTCACCCCCCATATTCCTATGGTGCCATATGGCCAGGCTCTGACATTGCTCAATGCTCCCTCGTTGCAGTACGCACTACACACATGGCAGCATATCAATGATACAGACAGCACTAGACATTACCAAGAGAGCTCTGTGACACAGTCGGCTTAGGGAGACATGGGCGGACACTAGCAGGCAGACAGCACCCCTGAAAGAGCCACATTTTGCTCTCAATATGCATCCGAAGAAGTGGGCTGTAGTCCACGAAAGCTTATGCTCTAATAAATTTGTTAGTCTCTAAGGTGCCACAAGTACTCCTGTTCATTTTGCTCTCAATTTGCATCTCCCTACAGGAGATACATGGGCCTCACCCTTTCCTATTCTCCCAGATCCTGGTTAGAGCCTCTAGGCACTACCATAATACACATAATAATAATAAAAATAGCTTGGAATAAAAGGGAAAAAACAGCTTGAGTCACAAAGAACCCACCCAAGTCCAAATTTCCTCAAAATTTGGGATGTTCAGTTGTAGCATCAACCCTCCCCTCCATCCTCTTTGTAAGTGCTACTTTGGAATACAATTTCCTGCTCTTATGGCAATTATGAACACAGTAAAAATAAATGTATGCATCTTTAATGTTGCAATAAATAAAGGAGCGCAGAGCCTGCTGCCAACATAATCGTACTGGCAGGATGCACAGAATCAGGCAGCTGAAGCAGGACTGGATAGGAAACCAAATCATGTGCCAGTGGAGGTTACACTGTTGTACCAAGATAATAAAGCAGAAGCAGCATTGGTTAAATGTGACCTTTTCTGAAATACAACACAATATCTAATTTAACAAACAGGAGCCTCCCTGTGAGAAACATGCTATCCTCTGAAAGCTGGGGGAGTTGGCCTACCGCTCAACACAGCTCAGTTATTACTTTCACATAGTAATTACTACTGTGGAGTCGCGCAGGAGATTTACTGCACAAACTACCAGTCCCTGCAGTTCTTGCATCCTTGTTCTTGCAATATGATTTTGATTGTTAAAGTGCTTAGTGTCTCTGTAGGAAACACACACATGTATTTTTAAAACACACAGAGAAGATTTACATTGCCTAAGATTTCCGACACAGTGTTTATCCATCAATCCTGATGCTTCCACCTCTGGAGGAGCGATCTGACCGTCCACAGAGATCTCTGTTGTATTGTCTCCCATAAACTTGTTGAGGGCTTGGAGGGCGGGGGAATCAGGAAGGTATTTGTTATAAAGAATGGTGTAGTTTGTAAACAAGCTATGACAGGAGCTGAGCGATGGAGGACAGGAGGAATCAGAGGCAGCTTTAAAGCAATCACTGTTCTGATGGGAGTGCATTAAATCATCTTATGCTGTCAGATGCAGGGCTGGCTCAAGCAAATCTGGAGCTACTCAGCTGGCCTCCTCCCACCTCCTCAACCCAGCTGCAATGCCCAATCATCAGCATATGACCTTCTACACCCACCTGCCTAAATTCCTTTAATGTGCCAGCTGTGTGTGTGGTTCAGTCCCATTACAAAAAGGGAAGAAGGGAAACGGTGGGAGGAATACGGAATATGTCCAAAGCTACTGTGTGTTTGTGTAAGAAGCTAAGGGAATAACAGATGGAGGTTTCCTGCTAGAAGAACAGAAACTGTGACGTACCCCAGCCAGTGCCATGATAAACAGGGAGATGTCATGATCCCCACAAAGCTCTGCCAAAACACATCCCACCCAGGCAGGATCATGGCATGTAAATGTGTGCAGTAAATACCACACTAACATGTCAACCTATCACTAGTGGGGTAGAGCCTGTATGAGCCAGTGGCCCCCCTATGGCTGCAAGGTCAGCAGCACTGTTTGCATAGCACTGTATTGAAAGGAGACAGGGCTATATTGTATTGAATGGTAATGTGTATTTTTACTGACGCTGCTAGATACACCCAGACCACTTTGGCTCCCAAATGCCCATCCTGTCCAGCTACCCATCAATATCTCCCAAATCCCTTGTGTTATTTGTCAGTACATCATCCCTCTGGTGCCATCACATTTGGACATCACGTTGAGGAGACCACTGCTACAAAACTGGCTCCCAAATTCTAGACAACACTAGTAAAATTGCTGGCAGCTGGTCAGTACTAGTGTGAGCACCATTGCTGGAAGCTCCGGTGAAAGGGAGATAATTTGAGAAATTCAGTGCAGACAAGGCTTGATAGCAGCAACCCCTTTTGGTGCTCTCAGGAACATTCAAGAGGGTAGCATGCACCAAAGTGAAAAAAGGCTGAGTTAGCAAAATGCTTGAGCAGTTCAGTTATGACCTCCAAAAACTGTTGGTTCAGCAGATTCTGAAGTTCACCCAACCTATACAGCATCCCTGGTTAAGAGCGGCTGCCATATGACCCATATGAAAATGCCACTTTGTGCTATGACTTCCATCCAAATAGGTGGCAGAATCCAAGTTACATATCAATATGTTACAGAACAGTTACACCTGGACACTGATCTTATCGCCAAATATAAATGCAATTAGACAGGATTATGGTAATAATTAGGGATCTACTTAAATCACAGAGAAATCACTCATTTTTTATGGGTTGATCACAACATAAATAGAAAATTTTGCAGATGTGTTCATACAGTATATGTGTAACAAGTATTGTACAGTGCACAGTTACCTTTGTAAGTCACCCTGGATAAGGGAGCCTGCTAAATTAATTAATAATAAAATAATACTCAAAAGTTGTACATAAAGCTTAGAAATACACATTTATGCTTACCTAAATAAAACAGTCAATTTTATTTGTTAAAGATAGCATGCAGCATCCACCAGCAGTTGCAGTTGACATCTTCTGTCCATACACTGAAATTGCACATTCTGCATCCACAGAATTAGTAGGAATTGTAAGGCAGTGTTTTGCCAACTTGTAGAGCTTTGGAAACCAATTAGAAATAGAGCCCCAAAACTCAGTTACTTTTACTGGCATCTGGCATTCTTTGACAAAGGTCAGGTAAGCAGCACATTTGTTGTCATGATTTTTCTCCCATCCAGGAATTGCTTGAATTAGCTCAGGGTCAAAACACAGAAAAGGCACCTGATTTGGGTCAAAAATGCAAACAAACACTCAAAAACTAGGCAGCTGGTTGTTTAAACGGAGGTTGCAATGACTGTTCGTACCTGTAGTATGGTTTAACTTTTCTGCTTTTTCTGACTGGAACACTTCTTGTCTGTGGCTATTTTCAGTTTGGCAGTCTGAAGTTTCTTGAGATGCCATATCTTCGGTCCAGCTGATCAGATCTATCAATTTGTTGTATGCTTTGTGAATCAAAATCTGCCGACTTTCAAACCATGTTAGAAGCTGCATGAACTGGATTGTATTCTCAGCCACCAACTAACTTCACCTGGTCTTCAATGTTGCTCTATTTTAACAGATCAGAAACTTTAAGCAAAGACTGTATGCCTGGTGTGATTTCAAGCTCCTCACACACAAATTGCTGGTAGTATTTAATAATCTTTGCATAGTAAGAAGCTGCATTAAACCACAAATTCCACCTTGTACCCTGTTTCCCCGAAAATAAGACATCCTCCGAAAATAAGGCCTACTTACAGTTTAGCCTCTCGTTGTAATATAAGGCATCCCCCCGATAATAAGACCTCCCCGATAATAAGGCATCCACCGATAATAAGGCATTTTTCATTTCTGAAAAATAAGACATCCCCTGAAAATAAGACCTAGCGCATCTTTGGGAGCAAAAATTAATAGAAGACACTGTCTTATTTTCGGGGAAACAGGGTAATCACTGGTTCAAGTGGAAGCGACACTGCTTGGCTACCACTTTGACTGGCCACGGACTCCTTGAATCATAGTTTACAACTTGAACAATGCTTGAATATTTTTTTAAAAGAAGAAACCAGCACATCCACATCAGGGAAACGTGTGCGCCAGATATCACTGGCCATTGAAAGAATGTGTGCATTACAGGTAATGTGAATTGCATTGGGCATCATTCCTTGTAGTACAGCAGAGAAAGCTTTGCACACGTATATCACGCTATTAGAGGGAAATGCTGAGACCTTGTTGAAATCTAACCTGTAGTTTACAATAGCCTTTGCTACCGCTTGCGATACAGTTGAAAAAAAATTACCAACTTGATCTGAACAGGGTCTGTTAGGAAAACAGGCATACGATCACCTTTCCAGCTGCCAGGTACAAATAAAAATGTGGAGTATGTACTTATCCTGTGCATCTGTTGCTTTGTCAGCTACAACTGAAATGGAATCTTATTTCCCCAGTGCAGATTTTGTAGACTGAATGTGCTTCGCAAATACTTCTGTTAGATAATGTGAAGTTTGTTTGCACACGGGAAACTGCCAGCATTTGGTACATGCTTTCTAAAGTACTCCCTTAGTATTGGATTATCCATTTTTTCTAAAGGTATGTTGACAGCAGCAAAGGCCTCCGCTAGCTCCATTGTAGCATCTCTTTTTGCTAAACTGCTTTCAGTTGTTTTAAACATCGTGGACTCTGTCGCCTGTTTTTTGTTCTGATCTGTAGCCTCTGCACATGCTTTTCGTTTAATATGTGATTCAGGCTTAAAATGGCGATTGATCATGTTTTTTTCTGAACAAATCCAGAGTCACATTGCAAGATATACAAAACAATTTACTATCATATGCATATAAGGTTCTTACCGGGTACTGCTTCACATGATCCAAAGCTGAAATTTTTTTGCCTTTATTTATTGTCAGCCATTTTTATATGCAACAACGATCCTTTCACTCAACCTGATTACTGTCCTGCTCAACTTATCATCATAAATGCTGACACACACTCAATCAACAATCTACTATAATGACTGCCGTTCTCACTTTAGTCTACATCATGCAACTTGACACACACTCTTACTATCCACTTTGATGATTGGAATGATATCACATGATTATAGTCAACTGTTTTTGCATTGTGGTAATCACAGAAGTTTTGCAGCATGTTTTATCAATAATACATATTTCTATTTTTAAGGTTAATTTCGTGAACAATCCCATTAATTCACAATTTTTGTGAAATCTGCAAAATCGTGAATTAAGTAGGCCCCTAATAATAAGAGATGGAAAAAAGACCTATTAGATAATCAAGTCCATGCTGGAGCCGAACAGTGTCCTCCCATAAAAGATGTACCACATATTAAATGGACTGTCTCCTTATCACATTGTCCACAGACCTTGAGTGATTAGTTTTCCTTCCCCTGAAGCACAGAGCCAGGATCATCCATTAGGACAGGGGTAGGCAACCTATGGCACGCATGCCGAAGGCGGCACGCAAGCTGATTTTCAGTGGCACCCACACTGCCTGGTCCTGGCCACTGGTCCGGGGGGAGTTCTGCATTTTAATTTAATTTTAAATGAAGCTTCTTACACATTTTAAAAACCTTATTTACTATACATACAACAATAGTTTAGTTATATATTATAGACTTATAGAAAGAGACCTTTTAAAAACATGAAAATGTATTACTGGCACGCAAAACCTTAAATTAGTGTCAATAAATGGTGACTCGGCACACCACTTCTGAAAGGCTGCCGACCCCTGCATTAGGATCAGGTAAGGCCATCCTACATCATCAATCAACAGAATAGGATGCGGAGCAATCATTGCCCCATCCAGTTCTCTCTGTTTCTAGCCAGGGGATCATTTAGGGTTAAATTCTCATCTTATCGATGTCATTGGGAGTTTTGCCACTGACTTCAGTGGGACCAAAATTTGGCCTTTTGTTAAAAACAAAACAAACACTTTTCTCTGGAGAAAGATCCCTATGATTCAGATTTGGCTGGCTAGTTCCTCCCACACATACGTTCAGAAACACACCTCTCTCTCTGCACTTTCTGCTGTACTTCATTTTACTAACTAAGAAGACACCACAACCCTATGTCTAATAGATTCAGTTTCTATTGGGATTTGGGCTTCATACACTATCTGTTCCCAGGTTTGAATTCTAGCATGCTATAGAAATCAGTGCTATTAATGCAAATTACTTCCAGACTTCAGATATGGCAAGGAGCGATGAGGCTGCCCTAGAGAAACAAAACTTGATTCCATCCATTGGTGGCTTGCAGCCTTCAGCAAGGGCTGGCAGCAGGATCTAAAGTGGTACATACGAGTAGTTTATGAGGCAGCCTGGCAGTTTATGAGACTGCTCCTTGGCTGCCAGATTATCTGTCAAGGTTCTCTCAGTGCAGGCTATGGGATCAAAATAGAAAACTAAAAAAGAAATGAGTTTTTTTTCCTAGAGAAGCACTGGGTTATGGTTTGCATTATTTAATCAAAGTTCATTTGACTTAATTCCAGTTCAACCCTCTCTTTGTAAATGATTACACTTTGCAGGGTTCACTCTCCAAAGTGGTGCTGAGAATTCTCATTGATTTCAACAAGCGTGAAGGATGCTCAGCACTTCTCACGATCGGGCCCGTAATCAGTATCCTGAGAATACACCATATACTCAGGTTATCAAGAAGCACTGAATCTCTTCTTCCAGCATTAATCTTTTGGTTTCCAAACTAAAGCACTGGAAGATTTCAGATTGCACTTCTCTTAAAGGGGATGCCAAAAATCATACTGTCCTATATACTTGGGATTTGATTTTCACATATGGGTATTATAACGTCAATTCCATCAACAAGAAAGCTCCAGCACTGCATGCAGCTTACCAATGTTTAATTTAAAAAAGTAGTTTTATCCAACTGTAGAGGGAATGGTTCAATAAAATATGGGGAAAAGTAACATCAATTATATGCCTTGCAAAATAGACCAGGGGCAAACAGGTTCGTTATTTGGTTACCTTTTATTCAAAGTACATTCATCTGCAAAAAAAAGAAAACACAAAGAAAAAAAACCCAGCACACCTGCCCAACTTTTTTTGAATATTCAACATTTGATAGACATGCCTAGTCTGTTCAATATGTGCAATCCAAGATTTCACTCAATTTACTAAAATCACTAGAAACGACCCGTCACAGGTATTGTCCTGATGCTCACTCTGTCATATGGTAACAGCTTGTTAAATAGAGAGATCTGATTATTGTATTCTTTAAATAAAAGCTCATTGTTGTAATTATTACTGCTTTGTTTCTGATATTTCTATGGCAAGGATTTGTAAACCTGTTAATATTTCCTAAATAGTGTAAAAAAAAAAAAAAAAAAAAAAAACCTGTTTTTAACTGCTGCCTCAACCAACCAAAAAACCTCCAAATCAGGTAACCAGCAGGAAAATTTTAAACATTTTTTAATTCACTGTTACTTTTCATTCAGAACAATCTTTCCTATTAAATTAAAAATTGCATAAATATCAATGAAGCTTTCCCCCCCGAATTGGACGGGGGGGAGCTGGCTTTGCAATTACCAAATGACTTGTTAGCCACAAGATACAGTACTAATCTAAAAAGTACTTGTCAATCCCTTCCTGACCCCTCCACCCTTGCCTCCTTAAGGGTCTGATCAAAATCCCACTGAAGTCAATGAAAGGCTCCTATGAACTTCAAAGTGCTTTGGATCAGACCAAAAGTCTGCTCTCAAAACTTACTACTTCAAGGAAATAATTAAAAACAAGTAATCATCTTCCAAAACTTCCATGTTTCAGAGTGGTAGCTGTGTTAGTCTGTATCAGCAAAAAGAACGAGGAGTATTTGGTGGCACCTTAGAGACTAACTTCCATGCAACCTCCCCACATGTTCTTTAGCTTCTTATATTGCATGTTCTTTCTCTCCACTGCTCCCTCTGTAGTTATTTACACCAGCGCTAAGTGAATGCAAAGTGGGTATAGAACACCACTTTTCTGATTTGGTAGCAGTATGTAAACCCACTTTGCACTCCCTTGCATAGAAGTATGGGCAAGGGAATGGAGAATGAAGCCCAGACTCTCAAAACTCTTCCTTCCTCCGGCCCTTTTTGCGTCATCTCCTCCTGCCGATCTGGTCCTATCTTTGTCCTGACTCCTGAAATAGGTTCCATATGGGCACATAGTCCTTCCATGTGGACCCATGGTTGGGACATATTAATGCAGGACTGCAGGGGGACTACTCTCTGGAGAAGAAAGGGTGTCGGAGAACTAAGCTGGAAGCACGAACAGTGCATCCACAACCAGATCAACCAGCCATAACTCCTGATGGAGGGAGGGAGTCAATGTCACTATAGCCCATGGATTGCACATAGCTGTGCTATTCACCCTCTAGAGAAGGATTTTGTCACTCAAACCATGTGACAGGCCAGTATCCCCTGGCTTTGTGCAAGTGTCCAGGATTTGACCCTATAATGGTTTAGGGATGGGTAAAATGGAAAGTATGAAACAAGATAACCTCCTCCTACCTCAACATTCACCTAAAATCTTAACAAACTGGCCTGAGGCTCAGAAAAGTTCAATTGACATTCCTCCCGTTACTTTTTATTCTTTCCACGGTCTCTGCCATCCCTTGGGACTGGAGTGCTTAAATACCATGAGATGGGGCAGTAATGCTGCAAAAGAAACTTGACTGGAAACAGCGATCTCCTGAGAAGGCCAAAGAATTCAAGTCCAGTTTTGCAAACCCAAGAAGTTTGGAGAACTTGGATCAAATTTAGATATTCTGGGCATTTATCAAAACTGAACCCCTAAACTAGACATGGAGTCAGACCACTATATTTGGATCTGGATTCTGAACACCCCTAAAGTTTGTGGGTCCAAAGATCTCTGGTTTGGCTCATTGTAGAGATAGGGACTCTTTGCACAATGTTGGACTTCAAACCCCCTGCAAAGTCCAGGGTGTTTAGAGCTGGGTTCCTATCTACCCCGATCCTATTGACATGTACCCATCCCTATTAAAACTCAAGACTTGGAATATGAATATAAAACATATCAGCCCTTTTTGTTCTTTTTCTTATGGCCCTTTCACAGCAAGATGAAAACATTTCTGTCTTTCTACAAATAATTGTAAACCTGCTGCAACCTCCTGCTAACACATGCAGAAACCCTTCACTAAATGAGCTACAGGACAATGACATTTTAGTACCACTTTTTGAGAGTTATCCCTCAGCCTTTTTTACATGCCTCATTAATGAAACGTGTGTCACTCTTTATAATTAAAAAATGACTTAGACCTTTATTCAGAGCTGGTGTGTGAATCTCTTGATTTGGTTTTAATAAAATCCACCCTCCCAATACGATAGTTCCTCAATCCCAACCAGCACAACAAGGATTAAGATTAATGTAGTCATCACAAGAGCAGGTGTTCTGACTTTACATCAGTGCTGCAGGTGTATTCAGAGATCACAAAAATGTCCACTCATTCATAAAAATGCACATGGCCTCTCTGGTGGAAAAAGCAAGGCTTGCAATATCACTTCTCTCACTCCCACTTAATTCTCAGCCTTGTTCTCCATGGGACAATCCATCAAAAACCTGCAGATTCTGAAATACATCAACCACTCACTACTAGATAAACATGCCAACACTTAACTGTTATGATCTGAGCTACATTACATGTAATAGGACATACATGCAAGTTAAATAAAGCATATGTTGTCATATTAGTAAAACATGGTTAATTACAGAACATGGTGTAGGTCAGGGATTCTAAAACTGGGGGTCGGGACCCCTGAGGGGGTCGCGAGGTGATTACATGGGGGTCGCGAGCTGTCAGCCTCCACCCCAAACCCCACTTTGCATCCAGCATTTATAATGGGGTTAAATATATAAAAAAATAAGGGGCGGTCACACTCAGAGGCTTGCTATGTGAAAGGGGTCACTAGTACAAAAGTTTGAGAACTACTGGTGTAGGCCAAATCATGCCTAGGCCAGCAATGGCTAAAGAACATTACCATCCAATGTACTGTTTGATGTCCCATGGGAAATAAGTCAGTGGCCTGAGACCAATTTTCAGTGGGCAACCTCCACAGTACAAATACAGAATGACAACTGGCATCTAACTTGGCAGCATCAGAAGAGAAGCCAGGGAAGGAAAGGGCCATGAGGACTGAACTCCCCATTTTCCGTTGTCCGTGCAGCTCTGGGCTGAGGATCTGAGGAAGGCAGGCTGAGGAGCCATGCATTGTCCCTATCCATGTTGTACTGCTCTATGGCTAATCGGAGACGCCAACTCTCCAGGCTGCTAGTTCGGCATCTTTTAACAGCACTAAATTCACTTTAAAAATGTTAGGGGGAAAATTAATATCTGAGCTTGTTTTTCCCCCCTGTGTGTGTGTTTCTGTTCTTGAAACAAACAAACAAAAAGAGAGAGAGAGAGACTTTTTTAAACAACAAACAGTCCAGCCCAAGGTAACTTAGTGATGTGTCCTTTACCCAATTCTAAACATACCTTAGGTAAAAGGCAATCTATGAAACCCAGGGAAGGGATATATTCTCCAGCATTGCTACCTGGCTCACAAATGTGGAGCAGATTTTCAAAGGCTCATGTCAGATTTTAGCAGTGTTACTCCCCGTGACAACCCCAGGGCAGGCACTATTTCCTCAGTGTTTTAACACCTACTGGATTTGCTATTTTCTAGGAGTTCAAATATACACCTGAAGGTGTGCTGTGCCCAAGAAGAGGGAGGTGGGTTGTGACTCTTGGGAAGAACCAGATTTGTTCCTATCTACTTCCCTTTGCTGGAAAACCTCTTCCGGTCTGGGCCTGAGCACCCAGTGTGACCAGGAATGGGCATGGGGATGTGAATAATATCCACAGGTCAAGCTGGGCATGATGAAATGCTGGCATGGACTTAGCAGTGGAGGAGAGAAGGGATCTGACTGGCAGCACCATGGAAGTGTGGGTAATGTTAGGCTTTAGCTCACCATGAGAGAGGGAGCATTCTAGTATATTCTGTTGGTATGTCTACACAGCATCTAGACACCCATGGCTGGGTGTGCCAGCTGATTCAGGCTCAGGCTGCATGACTGTTCCATTATTGTGTAGTCTTCTTGGCTCATTCTGGAGCCTGGGCTCTAGGACCCTGCAAAGTGGGAGGACCCCAGAGCGCAGGCCCCAGCCCAAGCCCAGAAGTCTACACAGCAATGAAACAGCCCTGAAGCCCAAGCCCAAGTCAGCTGGTATGGCCCAGCTGCAGGGGGTCTTGGTGCTGGGTAGACATACCCTTGGAATCTAGGTCCTCTTTCAGGAAAAATGAAACCAATTACATCTCCTTTGATCTTACCATGTGTTGTTAATGGCCTAGCTGTCTTACATATTCTGCACCTTCCCCCATGCCAGTTAGTACTTCATGGCCCAGCCCATGATGGGAAATGATGTGCTAATACAACAGGACGGGGTTGGGGGAGAGGAAGAGGGAAGGGCTAGGGAGTCAGGAAGGCCCTTGTTTCATTGCATGGCAGGAGAGGAGAGGAAAGAGGAGGGTGAGAAAAGCTCGGCTCCTAGAGAATGGGAAGATGAAGGAGGGGGCTGGAGACAAATTGATTCATCTTCAGTCCTTCACTCAAGGCCACTAAAGATGACTCCACTCATTTTCAGTTCTCTAAGGATCAATGGAGTCACACAGCTAAAACTTAGCACATCTCTTTGAAAATGTGCCCCTTTGTGAGCCGGTTCGCCAGCAGCCCTGCAATTTCTCCAGGGACGTTACGTGGTTAGACTCCCAAGAGCTTTGGGTTGCTGGGCATGTCCTGAACTCGCAGAGAGCATTTGTCTTTGAATTAATCTTTGATTTGGTGAAAGTTGTGCATTATGAATAAGAGCTATACTATGAACCTTCTGCTTTGAAGGAATAAGGGTGTCTGCCTGAATGTCACACAATTTCTTGCAGCAATCCAAGCACCAGCTTTGTAGAGGATATTCTCATACACCTTGTGCATAGTGTTTAGGAACCTGAAGTTACTGTACAATGCACAGACAACAATTCTCGTTGGATGCCACAGAAATCCTGAAGTTCACAAAGAAAACACCTTGTTAATTTAAAAATTAAGGGCAGGACCATTAACACCAATGACCAGGTACATGAGTAATCTCACTGACTCATTAACTGCAATAGAACTATTAGTGTGAGTTACTACTCATCAATGTGAATAATGGGTTCAGAGTCTGGTCCTAGGGTATTTAAGGAAAAGATCTTAATGCTTTTTAAGAGAAGAGGTCTTTACTCCAAACCACATTTCTGATCCAGTTACTAGATGGGACACAGTTACAAATTTAATTTCCTTATAAACAGGTGAGAGCGCTATTATTTATATGTGCAATGCCAGAGTGACTTCAAACTCAAGCGAAAACTGGATGAGATCTAAATAGAAGAAAACTCTGATGCCTCTCACTCACACACAAACATACCAGCCTCACATAAATTTGATTTCTCCATTAGTATCTCTGATACATATGTATCGCAATCAGGTGAAGACAGGCATGCATAATTTTATGACCAGCAACATGACTGGTTGCTTTACATGCTAAAATAAGGGGAATCAAATCTCACACCGGTCCGGGCTGTACATGGATCACCAAAGAGGCCAGGAAGGAATGGACAACATTATGTAATTAGCCAAGTGTACAATGGGGTGATGAAGGGGGTTGTTTTGCAGCCTGAAGTGCCATCAAAGGCATTGGTGGTGACCCCAGCGTAGGTTTTGGAGAAGGTGTCAGAGTAGGAGAATAATAGGTATGTGCTGTTGGAGAGACTGCAGGAACAAAGCCCACATCACTATTCAAGAGTCCAATAACTCTCTCCGATAGATAAATGATTTGTGCCTTGGTTCAGAAGTGCTGCAGAGTCATGAGTACAGAATAAGCCTTTTGAGCTGCTGGACACTGACTCAGGTTATCATCAAACTTCCCTAACCTTTTGTTCATTTTTTGTGTGAATTTAATACTGGGAAAAGTTGCAGGATTGACAGCTCTGGACAATGACGACCTCTAATTATCCACACAACAGGCAGCAGCAATGCAAACTTCTCCAATGTGCCTCAACCCTGACCAGAAGGATGAGGGGGGAGTTCAGATTGAGTAGCCCATTCAGTCCTTGGCCTTTCTGCTGAGACTGCCAGCAACAGAGCCAATTAGTGCCAGTCATGGTGGATTTTGTGATGCACAGTCCTACATGCCAGGAACCGGATGGAGACTACCAACCCATTTCACATAGGACACTGCAACAACAATCAAATGGGGAGAACATTCCATCAGTGCCAAACTCAACTGGAATTGAACCTAGAGGTGAATGGATCTACATAACCACAAACTTCCCAAATCTTTTCAGACAGAGGAAGGGCAGTGCTGTGCACTCATTAAGTCAACATCCTGAAACAAGATTACAGAAAAATGTGAGGCAATTCAACTATAAATAGCATTTAGACCCTAGTCACCTGAAGGAGTTCAATAAAGGTTAAAAGGAACTGACCCCTGGTATCTCCCTTTGAAGCAGTTTTCCCTACATCCCAAGTTTATTGCTCAAGCCTAGAATACATGAGATTGCAAACTGAAAACTAGCAATTTAGTGTCTCTGAAACAGTAAGTGCATTTAGCTTCTGCTATTGATGTTTTATAATTAGATGTAATACTGCAGGTCATTTTCCTGCTCTTGATCAATGAAACCATGTTCTCCCTCCTCCCCTCACCCCAGACATTCTGATTGCTGCTAACCAAATGGAGTGGAGCCTCAGTTCAGCAGCAATGAGCAGAGATGAGGATGTGCAAACATCGCATCCATTTAGATTTACTGTCTCAGAAATATAAACAGAATATTTATTTCTGACCTTTTAAGTACTAATTCCAAATTTAATGAGGCACAATGAACATTCCTCAGAGCCAGACTACATGGTTGCTTAACACTGGCAACCCTCTAATTATTACTGCAGCTTAAATAAAGGGCATTTAGTTCTGTTTGAAATTATTAGACATTTAAGGAACTGACTGACTCTGGCCTCCATTTTCTCCTGATAAAATAAAAAGCATTGCAGCAAAATCACTGGAAGTAGCAAAGGAGAGTTTATCCCTTAGCATCACTTTGTGCACCATAATGAGAAAAAGTATCAAAACAGATTATATTAAGGCACAGACATACTTACTAATCCATTCTGAATTTCTGTCCCCTCTCCAAATAAATAGAGGCTTTTTCTCATTTTTAAACTGAAAATGGATGGAAAGCAGGAGGAAAGGAGTTGGTGTGACTTGATTTTCAAAAGGGGGATTACATTAGAAACCTAGATTCAGTCCTGAAAGCAGCAACAATGAAGCCATAATTAGCCTGGAAGTGGCTAATAATATCACCAGTTTGAATTTGATGGCATATCAGAAATCTGCAGTGTCATTATGAAGTGCACAAATGTAATAAGAAGAAAGCCACCTTACATTCATAATGGCACCTATAATCCAAAAGCTCTTTACAGGCAGTTATACACAAGGATTGCTGCACCAACCATTTTCAATACAGACACTCAGGGCTGTAAAATGGGGCAGTCATTTTGCACCAGCACTATAAAACAGACGGGGAAGCAAAGAACATTGACCCTAGAGGGGACGTTTTCTTTCAAAGGACAGCACAAGGATGCACAAATTGGAATTTGACCAGGAAAACAAGGCTAACACCCACCCTGTATCAATCAAAAATGGGAGCTATGCAAGTAGCTTATTCCTGCATTGCCTTTCGTCCCAAAGATTTTTACAAACAGCAGGTGAAATCCTTGATTCCTACATGCATCCAGAATGACCAAGCTGTGGCTGGAGAGGTCTGTGAGGAGTGGAAGAGGAGACCTTCCATCCCAAGTCACCTAGCAGCAGCAGCAGAACCACTTAGCCCAGGGGTCGGCAACCTCTGGCTCCAGAGCCGCATGCAGCTCTTTGGCTGCCACCTTGCTGACAGTCGTTTTTTTTTTTTTTTTTTGGGGGGGGGGGGGGGGGGGATTGCAAGGTGCAGGTTCTGGCTGGGAGGCTCTTACCACAGGCAGCTCCCGGCCGGTGGCGCAGCACAGCTCTGGCCCCATACCGCTCAGGAAAGCACATCTCTGCGCATCCCTTGGGGGGCGGGGGGAGAAGGGCAGCAGTTCTCTGTGCACGGCCCACTCTTGCAAGCACCGCCCACACAGTGTGAAAACAGTGCTGGGGGCGGAGGCAGCACGCGAAGCCGCCTCCTCCCCGCCAGGGGCGCGCAGAGACGTGGCAACAGCTAGCTGCTTCTGGGAGCTGTGTGGGGCCAGAGCCCTGCTGCACGGCCGGCCGGGAGCCGCCTGTGGTAAGTGCCTCCTGACCAGAGACTGCACCTTGCATCCCTTTCCCGCACCCCAACCCCCTTCCAGAACCCACACCCTATCCTGCACCCCAATCCTCTGCCTGGACCCCCCTCCTGTTTATATTCAAATTCAAACAGCAGAAGTCCCATTAAAAGTATTGATGAGTAGTAATAACTTTAATATGTTCAATTATTATTAGTTGATAAATTCTAACTCTACAAGTAGCTTTGCATGTGATGTGGCTCTTGAAATATTTTGGTCAAAGACAAAAATAAAAAAAATGGCTCTTCTTTGAAAGGTTGCCGACCCCTGACTTAGCCCCCACTGCCAGCAGTGTGCTCCACCTCCTTACAGGAGAATAACCATAGTTATCTGCTTGGTCACAGAACCACCAGCTCTGACCCACCCTGCACACTCGGACATAGTGGTTACCAAAGCCAGCCCTGCCTGCCCGTTCACAGTGGAGTCATACTGTTTCTGCAGGGTCCACTTTTGCCTTGGGCTGGGATACTGGACTTGGCTTTATTTGCATACGTCACTAAGAAGCAGTCACCCCTGGGGTGGAGGGAAGCACCTACCAGGCCCAAAGCAGAAGGGGGAGGAGAAATTGTGCCCAAAGACACAAAGGCAACCTCGTTCTATTACAAAAGGTGTCCTGGGACCTTTAATGCCCATGCAGAGGAGACAGGACCTTGGTATTTAAGGCCCCATGTGAAAGATCCTATACAAAGTAAATGGCACAAAGCTATCTACCTAGTCCAGATAGAGCGCTATGTAGGCCCTGCTGGTTCCAGGAAGTTGAAATGTTCTGATGTTAAGGCCAATACCCATCCAGAGGGCTAGGCAAGATTTAACAACTGATCAGGGCCTCACATTCACCGAAGAAGGGAATTAGGGCTGGCTGGGTGGGAGCAGTGTGTGGGGAGTCAGAGGCATGTCTCTATAAAAAGCAAAAGTACGCAGCTGGCAAACACAACCCAAGCAATTTCCTTCAGGGAGCAGGTTTAGGAAGAAAGAGCGGAGACACTTGCATCCCAGCAGCTATGGCAGAGAAGCCTCTAAGCATGACTGCTAAGAAAGTCTCAGATTGCATTTGAAAGATGTCAGCTCCCTGCTTTTTTCTGTCCCATCTTCTGTCTCTCTCTTCCCCTCCCCCCGCCACTCCTACTAATCTATCTGCCGCTCTTCCCCTTCCTCCAGTCTAGACCCCATTTAAACACTACCTTCTACATTAAAGCCTCAGGAACCTCTCTCTGAATGTGCTACTGAGGTCACTGCTGCTGCCTATCAAATCTTTTTACTTCCCTTCTTTCTTCCAGCTCCTTTCAGCAGCTCTGGGGTTGATGATGTGGACTGTCTGCTTAAAACATCCTGAAGGCAAGTTCAGGCTGGTAACCAAGGGCAGAGCCATAGAACTCTGAATCTTCTGTTCCCTGTTTCCAAAGGGTTGTTAAATATCCTACATTAATTAGTAATTTTTTAACAAAAGCCTAATGAAAGTGGATGAAATTCAGGAAGCTCACATAAAGCTTGAGTAACTGAGCTTTGTATGGGTGTCCTGTGCAGGGAATCAGGGGAATTAAATCCACACCCTCCAACCTGGGGCAGCGGTGATGAGCTTCAGCACAGTCCCCTCCACAGCCACTGCCCTAGCCTATGGGCTGCAACAGCAGTCATTGCCCCTTAATCACACCCATTGCATGTGAGTTCACAGCCACCAGAGCCGCCTCCGTTTAGATCATGTGGCTCCTCCTCCATCCCACATCAATGCTCCCTTCCATACCAGTCTATCTGAATGTAACAGTCTACCTCCTGTGTTCAGGGAGTGCATAGGACCTCTTGCATGGTCACTTTCCACACACAAACACCACAAGCATGGCAGGTAGGGGGGGTGTGTCTGTGTGTGAGAGAGAGAGAGAGAGAGAGAGAGAAACATACGCAAGTGTGAATACATTCTAAAGAAAAATCGTGAAATGGCCCCTGGGGATAAAGGCCAAGACAATGTAATAATAGGTCTTTTGTAGCACCATGTCTAGGATTTTCTGATGTGTAATATGTACGAATGCAGCCTCAGACATTTCCTTTAACACCCTAAGCACTGCAAGGCTGTTGGCCCTGAAACAATCTGGATTTAATCAGAGATCTTAAACTAATGGGGCATGACTTGGAGACCTTTTAAAAACCTTTAAAAGCTGTCCTTTCCCTGTCTCCTTCTGTTATGAATAAAATCTAATGTAATAGATTCACTTTTTTTTTTTTTTTTTTTTAATGTTCCTATCTCCAGGGTTAAATAAAACTCATTGTCATTTGCTCTCTGGAGCTCCAGGTCGGAAGTGATACATTTTGGGGACAGAGCGGGGATCTCAGATTTGTCATGACAAAAAATGCCCAAAGTCTTTGCAATTGTGTCGGGAATAATGAAGTCAAGAGGTCACGCCAATGCCTTTCCATTTCAATCAAAAGGAAGTTCTAGGAGGTCCGCTTGTGTGCCTAAGCAGTGCCCCTGCCTCCATTGCTTAATTCCAGGCCAAGGCATCAAGGGAAAGACTGATGAAAACAAGGGACTGGGAGCCAGGATGCCTGGATTCTGTAACTGATTTTGCATCTGATTCACTTTTGAGATCATGAGCAAGTCACTTAACCTCCAATGTTTCTGTTTCTTCGTGTGTATAATGGAGATAATGATCCTTCCACACCTTTGTGAAGCACTTTGAGTATCATGAATGAAAGGGGCTCTATGATTACTGAGTAGTAGATTACTCATGTATATTTCAACAGTGAGAGAAAAAACAGACAAGACAAATCCTTCAGGAGGAGCAATGCAGTTGCAAGACAAAATATTGGCACATTCTCGCCTCAAGTAACAGTGCTGAAGGTGTTCTCTCTCTGAAGGTCATAAAGCTCCTCAGCAGCATAAAGAACAGGAGTACTTGTGGCACCTTAGAGACTAACAAATTTATTAGAGCATAAGCTTTCGTGGGCTACGGCCCACTTCTTCGGGGGCCATCGAAGGCTCTGAACACACCAGAGCTACTGCAATTCCACTGCATGGAGAGAAGGCTGCTGCAGAGTGTGCGAGCAAAGACCTTGATAGCCACCCCCACATTTGGCAGGGCTTAATTCTGTGCCACATTTGAGTAGGCCAGCACGGCATAGGATATCATCATCCAAGGCAATACAGTGTGGGGGATGGATCCAATCTCCCCAATTCCAATAGAGTTCCCAAATACAAACCCATTTATTGTAATTATGCACAAGGAATGAGAGGGAAATTTCTCCCTAAGGGGAAAGATCTCTATCAAACTCTGCATTTGCAATCTACATAACCCTTTAGAGTTTTTTTCCCCAATATATTTTTTTCAAAATGAAATTAACCTGGCCATAGTAAAAGGGCAAAGCCAGAGACTGAAGGCCTGATTTTTAAAATGTGCATGGGAAAATTGAGTATTTACACATATATAGTTGGCTAGACCCACAAATAACCATTTGTACATGCATCCAAAGTAGTTGTGTGCATGCATATTAGATACATAATTGTGCCCATGCGTTTTTTAAAGTCAGGCCTTTGCTCCAGCAGGCTCAAGCTGTCTTCATCTAAAATCCCACAACAATGGAGGATGATCAAACCCTGTGAAATAATGCCCTGAGTACTTGTCTTGTCATCATTTAAACTGTTTATCTATAATTGCTAGGGATGAATTGCAATCAAAATATTTTCTGGCGGCTACCACTGTAAGTCTCAAGGGTATTTAACTCACAATGAAATTATTTATCAAAAGGCAATTTTTCCCATTTTTGCTGCATGGGTAAAATTTTTCTCACAGCTCTCCAAACCACAGAAATACCCTGCAGTCATGAGAGAGACTGACTGCAAGGCTGAAAGGTACTGTGCCTTTCTCCAGGCTGTACCAATGCAGAGAAGTTGACAAAGGAACTCTGAAATGAGAAAGGGAGGGGAAATGACCATCAAACTGTGGAAAAGTCAGGCTGAAGTAGGTATTTTAATGCAGGCTGCAGGGGGATCGATGTGCATCAGTCAATGCAAAGCAGCACAGCTCTGGCTATACTTTGCAGGCTGCAAGAGATGGGATGGGAAGTGGATGGGTGGAATCAGTCAATGTATAGCAGAGAATCTCTTTCCTCCCTTCGACAGCAGCAGTGGCACCAAAAATTTCAAAGTGACATAATGCCAAAGATGAGAGACAAATTTGTAAAGGATAACTAATGAAACTGATGGGTCCAAGAGTGAAATTCATCCAGTGGGGTTTACATTTTTGTACTCCTCTTTCATCTTGTAAACACTGAAGCCCTTCAATGTGATCTGCACAAGTTGTACAATATGATGCACAAAACTTAAGACCATGGCTAAAGAAACTACTTTTTTAATCCACCTTGGAAAAAGGAAAGGGGACAGAGACAAGTCAATCTCTTCCCTCACCCCAGAGGTTGAACCCATCACCTTCATGTGGCACGCCAGTGCCAGACCAAAGATGCAGACTGAAATTCTTCCCCAAAGACACAGCCCTTCAGATGATTTTCCTCCAAGACCAGGGTGGAAAAATATCAGATTTTTAAATATTTTTAATTGGATTTTTATGGCATTTAAATTATTGTAAGTTTTCTTTTTAAAAATAAATCTGTTAAAAGTGATATCTGAAATTAATATAAAATATGCTAAGCCCTAAACTACTTATAATGTCTGAAAATATTTTATTAAAATATGCTGTTTTGTGTGTTTAAATTCCAGTTACCATCCTAATGCAGCTTGACACAAATCATGAACAGTTAATTATCTAGTAAATAAGAAATATCATTTACCATTTTCTAACATACTAAAATGGGCAATTAATAAAGAATCTGAAATTAAATTATAGAATTGCTTAAATAAATGTATAATTATAGTGTACCCTCCTACATAGGAAAAAAAATGTACCAAATCTAATGTAAGGCTCCATTTAGTTGTAAATCAACATGTTTTAATTGTTTATATCAACCAATGAGAATTCCCTTCTTTAGAAAATAAGTGAAGTACAAATGGAAAAGTTGATTAAAATTGATGATTTAAATGGAGGCTTTTCACTTGGTGATTTAAGTCAAGTGACCCTGTCCAAAAGATCCAGAGCCTCACTTTCATAAAGCACCAAGACATCTGCTAGCCTGGCCCAAGGCCCAACCTTGAAAGGAACAGTTTGGCTTTAATTCTTTTCATAAAAAGTGAAAGTGTAAATAGTTGTCCTGCCATCCTTTGCCCGTGACATACTGATATCACCCAACTGCCACTCAGTCTGTCTGATGACTTGTGATGAGCCTTACTGTTGTTCTAGACACCCTTTGACTGTGTGTTCTTGTTGTGACTCACACATACATTACTGGGTCTAACATCAGACGCTGGATTTTAAAATGGGGACACGGAGCTCATACTGAGGGACACAACAAACAATACTATAGAGGAGTGTGATGTATTGTACATCTGTGAGTGGGGCTATAGGAAAGGGAGAAAAACTGCTTTTCAACTTAGTAGGTCTTTATTAAGGTATGGACTGTACTGCATTCTCTTTCTTTTACTCCATCTAACTTCCTTCCATCTCCCCTTATAAGAAGAAAAAAAAAAAAATACTCCCTCTGCATTATTAACAATCTGGTAAATATAGCCAGTTAGTTATTACAAAAGGTGCCAAAACCTCACTGCTTCTTGTTCCCTCCAGTTAATGTACCATGGCAGAGGATGAATTGCTTTTACAAGAAACTAAAAATAAAAATGTTTCAGATCCATAATTGGATTGCCTTGTTGGGCTTTTTAAAGGAGCCAAAGTACCAGTTCCAGGCTATTAGCCCTAAGGTGGTAAGAGAATGATGTAAAGTATTTCTTCATTAAAACTGTTGCCTCTCTGCAGGGTTCCTACCCCCATTATTTTCTTTTTAAAAGATGTGTGTTATCACAAACTTTATTTTTAAAAGGGTCTTCAAAAACCCAGAGGTGATAAAAAAATAAACAAGGCTTTTGCAGCTGAAAAGCCAGTCACTGTCTCCAGTCATGTTTTCAGTTCATTTCTATACAAAGCTTATTTTAATATGCCTGAGTCACACCTTTTATCTTGGTTCATTTTTAATAATCAACGGCTAAATCCTGAAGTCCTTTGTCAGATTTTTACTGTTCTTCAAAGGAGGGACTGTCTCCACTATAGGTCTTGTGAATCACCAAGCGCACGCTAGCAGTAATGGAGAAATCACAATAGCAGTAACTTAATGTAAAGCAAAGTGGGAAGATGAGGCTTCCAAGTTCCAATCCTTAGATCAAATTACATGGACAGTGAGCTCTCCATGACAGGGTCATCTTGTTTTGTCTGCATGCTGCTTAACATAACGGGGCACTGATCCATGACTAGGGCTCCCCACCACACTGTATAAACAACATTAATGATAATTATTATAATAGTGACTAAGTCCCAAGGTCTCAGGCAAAATGCAAAAAGTACTGAAATAAAGGTGTGCTTTACCTGAGCAAGGATGTCAGGATTAGCTCCAACTGGCCATCCATACCAGAAGAGAGAGAATTCAGCTTAGTAATTCTGATAGATGGATTTTGATTCTCTCTGTCATGTGAGCTCTTCAAGAAAAAGACAGTCTCTTTGTTATACGTTTGTACAAGCACCTAGCAAAATTGGGCTCTGGCTTGTAGGCACTACCATAATACAAATAAATAATAATTTAAAATCCAGGCTTTAAAATGAGTTCAAAAGTTCTAGTGTGTACAGGGCCTGATCCTACTCCCAATGTCCTCAATGACAAAACTCCCATTGGCAACAACAGGATCATAACAACTGTACAGCACCTAGCACAATGGGGCCTGGTCTCTGACTAGAACTCCTGGATGCTACAATAATACTATTCATGATGATGAGGAGTACTTCCCTATGTAACTCTGGCAAGTAGTAGCGGTTCAGTAGTAAGATTAAAATATACCCTGGCTTGCACAAGAAACAAAAGGATGTTACGTTTACATATGTAATGGCAGTCCTGCAGGTACTTACTACTTCAGGTTTAAGATTTGAAAGTTGTTGTGCCAGGAAAAAAAAAAAAAAAAAAAAAGCGCTAGGGACAATTTCCCCTTTTGATAACGCCTAGGCAATCCCTTGTTAAAAAAGGGCAAAACAACAGTTATTAATTACCCTAATTAACCCAATTCATAAGACACATTTGTGTGGCTGTCATGACAACTGCTTTGACTAACTTGCCAAGAATAGCTCAGCTGTCCATTCAAATAAATCCCTAATAATTACCAGTCTCGTTTACTGCGCTTCTGTGATAATAATAATTAGTGCTACTATACAAAAGGTCGCCCTAAACAATTTATGAATGATACATTCTGCATGGCGATTATGTGAGTCCCACGGAATGTACAGAATGTACACAATTACATCTGTAACATGATGGAAGATGATTAGAGCCTACCTTGTTCAGAAATTCCTTATAGTTCCCTTTGTCTGAGATGAAAGGACAGGTTGGAGGGAAAAAATCATTAATATTAAATGAGAAACTAAGTGAGCCAATAAAAACTTGGGTGCATGACAGCCAACCACCGCTCAACATGGCTTAATTCTACAGCATGGCTTACAAGGGATTCCTGCACAGAATTAAAGTGGATCATTAGGAGTGTCAAAGGGATGGGAGATGGTTGAAAAGAAAGTGGGAGAAAAAGATGGGGGGAAGCTTTGATTGAAGGCTGTAACATAGGTCAAGTCTATACTAGGAGCACTTTGCCAGAGTAGCTGTGCCAGCGTACTATACCAGCAAAGGGCTCCTAGTGTGGATGCAGCTTTTACCAGCAAAACTGTGCTTTCACCCACATAGTTATTCCTGCCCTTCAAGTGAAACAAGCACAGTTTTGCTGGTATAACTGCATATACATGGGGGGCTTTTCCCATGCACACATGGTACCCCTCATCACAACCCAGAAGAAGTTTGTAAAGTACACCTGGCTATAGTTAAAGCCACAGAACCTGCTCCCATTGAAGTCAATAGGATTTGTGTCTATTACTGGGTAAAACAAAACACCTTTTTAAAATCCTTATCTCTGTTACTATTAATACATGAAAAAAATTAAAGATCTATTTTATTTCAATTATTTATGCTGCTCATTTACTTGCTGTCTTTCTCTCTGTTTGGAAGAATGAAAATAGGTTAGACTCTTTCTGGTCCAGGGGTTCAGTGCTGTAAGCGCTCTGCTCAGTTCTATAGGAGTTCTATACTTGGAGCACTTGGGCCCAACTTCACTTTCTGACTGTTGTGCACAAGTATAATGCTGCAATGCTACAGCCACAGACACCATGACAAAATGCTTGTACTAAAAAAACAAAAAACGGAAAAAAAAAGTACTACTGAAATTTTTTAAACTCTGGGAAACGTTCTTACTGGTCTTAGTGTGACCTGTTTTTCTGCATCCCCTTCTGCTGGCTGGTCCACAGAGAATATATGTCTATTAGAGTTGCCAGCTAGGAGAGGTCTCCCTTAGTTCAAGCAGTAGAGCCGCATGCTTTTAGCACTGGAGGTTCCAGGTTCAAACTCAATGCTGACCCATGATGGCAGTCACTGTGTGAAGTTTTGTAAAACATGTTTTCATAAAACTTAAATTTTGGGGCAAATGTAACCTAATTGTGTCACTGGAATAAAGGATCAGAGGGGTAGCTGTGTTAGTCTGAATCTGTAAAAAGTCACAGAGGGTCCTGTGGCACCTTTAAGACTAACAGAAGTATTGGGAGCACGAAAAGCTTATGCTCCCAATACTTCTGCTGGAATAAAGGAGTGATTTCTATCCATATTTTTACTAAAGTTACATCCAGTATCATGAAGCAGTTGAATATCAAAATATCCTTAAAAAATGGGTTATAAAATTCTCCCTTCACTTTTCTGTGCCAGCAAATCCTCTTTACCATGCAATTGGATTAGACGGTGCTGGGAGTTGCTACTGACTACTTGAGTTTAATGCTACATTGCATATATCATGAGAACAGTTAGAGAGCTCTGAGTGAATTTCACAAGTCTCAGCCATGTCAATTGCTTGCAGTTCTGAACAACTTTGGTACAGCTGTCTGGAGTTGTGATATCAAAGCCCATTTGCTTCAATGGCAAAAAAAATATTTGCAATTATTTTAAAACAAACAAACAAAGATCTGAAAATCACCCAGCACCTCCAGGAACTACTTCACTAGCAAAGTCATTTTCTAAAATGGTTCTCTTGAGAAATCATACTTTTGTCATTTACAGTTACTTGTTTTTTGTTGTCGTTGTAATGCTAGAAGTAACTTACCACCAAATGAAAAACATATACCATTAACAAACAGACTTGGTTCTATGGCCAGAAAATTATACTCTATTTCTACTGAGCATAGCAGTAGAAGCCCAGAAATTCCTGAGTTTTAATCCCTGCTCTGACACAACATTTTGGACAACTCACTTCACCTCTCTTCATCCATTTCCCTACCTGTGAAACAGGGATGATAATGATATTAATAATAAACTAATCAATAATAAATAATTTGTATTATTATAGTAGTAGTAGTAATAATATGGTTTGCATCACAATTTGCTTTAGGATTGTTGTCACCATTGGGCTTCAGGGTTAATTCTTCGGTGAGCTGAAAGGGACAATTAAAACCTCTCTCAAAGCTACTGGGTATGGTTTTTAGCAATGCTGATCTCCAACTCAATAGGAGCTGCAGGTGTTCAACATCTCTGAAACTCGGGCCCACTGTTTTAATCGGTATGTCTGCAGATTTAGAAAGCCAAAACTGCATCAGTTTATATTCAGTTTAGATTTTCTTCACAACCAGGTGGGTCTACACCAGGAGTCGGCAACCTTTCAGAAGTGGTGTGCCGAGTCTTCACTTATTCATTTTAACTTAAGGTTTTGCGTGCCAGTACGTTTTAACGTTTTTTAGAAGGTCTCTCTCTATAAGTCTATATTATATAACTAAACTATTGTTGTATGTAAAGTACACAAGGTTTTCAAAATGTTTAAGAAGCTTAATTTAAAATTAAATTAAAATGCTGATCTTACGCCGCCGGCCCACTCAGCCCGCTGCTGGCCTGGGGTTCCGTTCACCTAGTTCAGCAGCGGGCTGAGCAGGGCCTGCGGGACCCCGGCTGGCAAGGGCCCAGCATCCGGGACCCCAGACCAGGGGTGCAGATGGGAATGTGGGGGGTGGGTGCAGGAGCTCCAGTTTGGTACTCAGGGTGGGGGTGGGGATGTGGGGGGGTGCAAGAGTCAGGGCATGGGGTGTGAGGGGGGGTGCAAGAGTCAGAACGGGGGTGCAGGGGTCAGGGCAGAGGGCTGGATGTGTGTGAGGGGGTGCAGGGCAGATGCGCTGTGTGAGTGTGAGTGTGAGGTGCAGGGGTCATGGCAGAAGGCTGGAGGTGTGGGGGGGGGGGATCAGGGCAGAGGGCTGGAGGTATGGGGGGGGATCAGGGCAGAGGGCTGGGGTGCTCACGGCAAGGGGCTGAAGGGGATATGTCCCACCCCTTTCCCCAGGGCCCCATCCCCACCTCTTCTCTGCTTCCTCCCCGGAGCAGCGAGCACACTGCCACTCGGCTCCACTCCGCTCCCCCTCCCCCTCGCAAGGGCGATCAGCTGGTCGGCGGCAGGGAGGGGGAGGGGCAGGAAAGCACCATGCTGGGGGAAGAAGCGGGGGAGGGGGGAGCTTGGCTGCCGGCAGGACCAAGCTTCTGCCTCCTTCCCCTGCAGGAGAAATCAGTGGACGGGGGGGCTGAGTGGGGCCAGGACCCTGGCAGGTAGCAGAGTGCCATCAAAAATCGGCTCACGTGCCGTCTTTGGCATGCGTACCGCAGGTTGCCGACCCCTGGTCTACATTAAAAGAAGTACACCTCTACCCCAAAATAACGCTGTCCTCAGGAGCCAAAAAATCGTACTGCGTTATAGGTGAAACCGAGTTATATCGAACTTGCTTTGATCCGCCGGAGTGCTCAGCTCCGCCCCCCCAGAGCTCTGCTTTACCGCGTAATATCAGGTTGCGTTATATCGGGTTAGAGGTGTATCTGTATTACATCCATAGCCAACAATACAGCAGCTGCACCAGTGCAAAGCTGCTAGCATAGACAGGTCTCAGGCATTTTAACCACCATTTCCCAACCTGCAAATATAAAATTAACTGCTCCTAGGTGTTATGATTTCAGGCAATGGGAATATGAAAGTGTCAATTTGGCTCATATATGGTACTATAAGAGATGATGTCTCTCTCTGAGATGCATACAGAACATCAATTAAAGTTTGTGGTAAAGATGCCCTTTGTAGTAAATACAAAATATGGTGTTGAATTGCGTTGTTATGTATGGGGCAAAGAATGATTAAACAAAACTGCAAGGAAGCATCTGTAAACTCAGTGCATTCTGATGCATATAATCTACAGAACAGGGTCTCAATCCATAGGCTACACTAGCCCATGTTCCATGGAAAGCTGGCTGATCATATGGTGCTGGCTCCTCTCCCTTATTTCCAGCTGCTCATTTACATTCAACATTCACCTAATATTACTTTTCTGTACAGTAACTCCCCACTTAACGTCCTCTTGCTTAACGGTGTTTCGATCTTACGTCCCTGCTCAGTTACAGAACATGCTCCATTTAAAGTTGTGCAGTGCTTCGCTATAACGTCATTTGGCTGCCTGCTTTGTCCACATCTGGCAGCCCCCTCATCAGCTCCCCTGCGCCCTCCCCCCAGCACCTCCTGCCTCCCGGCAGACCCCGCAGATCAGCGCCTTTCCCCCCTCCCCCCGCCTCCTGCCCATGGCAATCAGCTAGCTTGCAGTGTTCAGGAGGGAGGGGGAGGAGCGAGGACTCGTCGCGCAGGCTCCCCCTCCCTCCCCTGCCTCCCAAACCAGCTGATTGCCATGGGCAGGAGGCAGGGGAGGGAGGCGGGAGCCTGCACGCCAAGTCCTCTCTCCTCCCTCCTCCCCCCTGAATGTCGCAAGCCAGCTGACTGCTGCAGGCAGGAGGGAGGGGGGAGGAGTGAGGACTCGGCTCACCTCCCCGCTCCTTCCCCTGCCTCCTGCCCACGGCAATCAGCTGGCTTGCAGCGTTCAGGAGGCAGGGGAGGGACGGGGAGCCTGCGTGCCATGTCCTCGTTCCTCCCCACTCCCTCCTGAACGCTGCAAGCCAGCTGATTGCCGCAGGCAGGAGGCAGGGGAGGGAGGGGGAGGAGCAAGGATGCGGCGTGCGGAGTAAAGGGGGGGGAGAAGAGGCAGGTTAAGGGTGGGGGTTTGGGGGAAGAGGTAGCATGGGCAGGCCGAGGGTTGAGCCCCCCGCCCCTGGTGCTTGCAGAGTAGGGGAAGCTGCCGCTGCGCAACATGCTTCTCCTAGCCTACTGCACCTTTAGCCTCCTTGCCTGCCTCATTGTCTCCAGTGCCAGTGGGCTGTGCCTGTGTTGGGTAAGGTGGGGGACACCTCCCAACTATAGTACTGTACTATATGGCAAAAATTTCCCTGGAACCTTACCCCACCCCCCATTTACACTCATTCTTATGGGGAAATTGGATTCGCTTAACATCATTTCACTTAAAGTCGCATTTTTCAGGAACATAACTACAATGTTAAGAGAGGAGTTACTGTATAAGCAATTGCTGTAGGTGCCACAGGGATATTATGCGACTATGACCAGGAGGGGACATGGTCTGCACCATTGTGAATGGGTGGGGGTATCCAATAGACAACACTCAAAATTAGAAAAACTATTTTGCAAGACAGAACAAAACAATGAGCTATGCTGTGTCAGAAAACTAACAGTTTACAATGTAAATAGGAAAATCCTGACAAGCAGTGAGGTAATAAGGGAACTTAAGCAGCTATGAATGGAAGACAGCCTAATAGGGTCTGATGTGATTGGGAATCTAATGAGCTCAGATAGTAGGAAACTCAATGCAGTACTTGATGAGGGGTACAGGGAATAAGCATCTGTGATTATTAACAAAATTGGCCACTGGAAGTTATTCTGATTCCAAAAAGAGAGCTGGAAGAGTATTTTTTTTCCCTGCAAGGAGAAAGTTGCCTGAATAATCACACTCTGTTTATCTAGGTGTTTCTATCATGCTTATTATTGAGTCTGAGCAGATTCAAGGATGCTGGATTTGGCCCACAGAGATTTTACAAGTTCCGAATGGACACTGACTGAACACGTACTTCAAAACCTCATTAATTTGCAACATCCAAACAAAGTAAAAAAGGACTGTGAAAAAGAACCACAAAGATGCACAGAGGAGATATTGAAAAAGAGGAGTTTTTCAGTGGTATAAAAAAAAAAAAAAAATGTTACATCTTCCACTGAGTGCTACTTTACAAAGATGCACTGGGTGAATGTGTTACGCACCCAAGATTAATGCTTCTGTGGCTGTCATAGGAATAAGAAATTTGCCTCATAACAATAAACCCAGGATTGTCACATTCAATTTTTCTTTGATGGAATTGGTATGTGAAAACTGAGCTATATATAATTTTCTCAGATTGCATCAGGATGACTTTCTTGCCCTGTGTAAATGGAGGATGGGAGAAGAGAGGTAGACAAATCTACCATCCCCCCCCTTCCGAAGATCCCCAAAAGGATTTTGGGTGTATGATATTTAGTTTTAATATACAGAGAACCACCATCAACTTCATGTAAATCTGTGAAAACAATTGCATTTAGAAACAATTTTCATGAAATACATATACTTTCTATCCCTATTCTTTATCACCAAGGACATTTGCATGCAAACATTGTCTTTGTATTTAAGAATTTGTCTGCTACTGCACTCTATTCCCTTATCCCCCACCTGAAGTAAAAATAATTATTATTGATTGACTTTAAAACAGCAACAGTCACACGCCTCAAGCTGCCATACAATATAGCAAACAACAACAGAGCAGCATTATCACAGCAAGCAATTGTCATGTTCACACATGGCAGGTTACGGCTTCAGACTGGAGGCAGCAAGGGCAGATGAACACTTACAGTGTCATTTTAGTGTGAAAAGTAACTATGTAATTCAACAGATCTATTCTCTGTGGGATTTGAGTCCCATTTGCTTATGTTAGGGACAAACAAGCATTTACTTCTGGTAACACTGCAGAGTCAGTACAGCTATGGGAGGGGAGAGTGGATTCTATTCTTCCATGTTTATCATCAACAAAATGGATTCTCTAAATCCTGATTAAAGAATCTGTATTACTGGGGTGATGGAAGAGACACCCCTCGATTTCCTGATACCAGCTGGTGTCAATGCTGGCAGTTAGCTTCAGAAGATGATTTCTCTAATTTGATATGTATGTCGTTGAGACAGCAAATACAGAAACCCAGTGTGTAATTTATTTATTTATTTATTTATTTTTTTACTGGATCACTGTTCTGTCAAGAACCACACTTTAAAAAGGAAGATTTTAATCAGATCAATTAGAAGAATCTAAAGAAAATACAGAGCAGAGTAGAAAAGCGATAATGTTTTCCAGAGTTTTCTCATGTGGAGTCAGTAGCTTGGTATAATTTGTTAGAGTCTAATGAGGAATTTCCCAAAATTCTACAAGATATAGTCTTTCTCCCCTTAATGTGTGTATGTTAACACCCACTAATGCTAATGAGACTTAAGGGTGAAAATCAAAGGAAGAGCCTACTCCTAAATATTTTCATTTTTAAAAAGTAATTCATCTCTGGTCACTGAGCACAGACACATGCACACAAAGAGCCCGTAGCTACTGTAACCAGAAAACTTACATAACAATGTTTTGTGCTTCTGTGCTCCCTCTGCTGGTTCTGCAGCAACAGTCAAATCAAACAAGCTTTTTTGACAGACTCTGTAGAGAATCCTCTACAGAGTGGGGGTCGTGAAGGGGAAGGGCATATGTGCCACTAATTTCATCTCCTTCGCTGACAACACCACTGCTGTCAACTCATACCTAAGGAAGTAAACAATCAGGACCAAGGCCAACACACCATTTTTCCAAACGGGCTCAAAAGCAGCGTGCCAGAAAGGGGGTGAGCGGGATGTCTTCAAGCTTTAGAAAGTTAAAATAAGTCAATTGCCCTGTGCAGTTAAAGACTGCATTTGTCATGAACGCATTATTAAATGTCAATGAAGATGGACCCAAGCCAGCCTGAAACTGAATTTGTCAAAGTTCAATAATAAACACAAGAACCAGGAACCAAGTTTGGATCAGAACTTCCCCAGATTTCAGGGGCACTGGATTTGCCCTAGGCTCATCTCTAAATATATGTAGAAGCTGAGTTCTTATTAACATTACTGATGTACTAAAAACATGACAACATTAGTGATCCAGGGCTGACTTTGTCACTGTTACAGTAAGTAGTATCTTAGGGTACGTCTATACTTACCGCCGAACCCGCAGGTAAGCAATCGATCTTCTGGGATCGATTTATCGCGTCTTGTCTAGACGTGATAAAATCGATCCCGGAAGTGCTCGCCGTCGAGACCAGTACTCCTGCTCCACGAGAGGAGTACGCGGAGTCGACGGGGAAGCCTGCCTGCCGCGTGTGGACCCACGATAAGTACTTTGTAGTTCGAACTAAGGTACTTCGACTTCAGCTGCGTTATTCACGTAGCTGAAGTTGCGTATTTTAGTTCGAACTGGGGGATTAGTGTGGACCAGCCCTTATACTTTGAGCAGTCTAATTCTCATCTGAATGAGAATACATGTGAAGGAAGGTACTACTTGATGTGAGTAAGGGTGGCAGAAGCAGTTGAAAGTTATTCTTACTATTGTAATATAATGTCAGAGAAACTGTAAAATACTGTCCATACATAGCTGTAGATGCAGTAGTTAATGGAGTTTTATATTTATATTAGGGCTGTCGATTAATCCCAGTTAACTCACGCGATTAACTAAAAAAAAGTAACTGCGATAAAAAAAATTAATTGTGATTAATTGCACTGTTAAACAATAGAATACCAATTGAAATGTATTAAATATTTTATGTTTTTCTACATTTTCAAATACTGATTTCTATTACAACACAGAATACAAAGTGTACAGTGCTCACTTTATATTTTTATTACAAATATTTGCACTGTAAAAAATGATGAACAAAAGAAATCGTTTTCAATTCACCTCATTCAAGTACTGTAGTGCAAACTCTTTATCATGAAAGTGTAACTTACAAATATAGAGTTTTTTTGTTACATAACTGCACTCAAAAACAAAACAAAGTAAAACTTTAGAGCCTACAAGTCCACTCAGTCCTACTTCTTGTTCAGCCAGTTGCTAAGACAAACAAGTTTGTTTACATTTACGGGAGATACTGCTGACTTCTTATTTACAATGTCACCTGAAAGTGAGAACAGGCACTTTAGTAGCTGGTGTTGCAAGGTATTTATGTGCCATATATGCTAAACATTCATATGCTCCTTCATGCTTCGGCCACCATTCCAGAGGACATGCTTCCATGCTGATCATGCTCATTAAAAAAATGTGTTAATTAAATTTGTGACTGAACTGATTGGGGCAGAATTGTATGTCTCCTGTTCTGTTTTACCCGCATTCTACCTAATATTTCATGTTATAGCAGTCTCAAATGATGACCCAGCATATTTGTTTTAAGAACATTTTCACAGCACATTTAACAAAACGCAAAGGAAGTACCAATATGAGATTTCTAAGGATAGATACAGTGCTCAACCCAAGGTTTACGAATCTGAAATGCTCTCCAAAATTTGAGAAGGATGAGGTGTGGAGCATGCTTAAAGAACAACACTCCATGAGGAAACTACAGAACCCGAACCACCAAAAAAGAAAATCAACCTTCTGCTGGTGGCATCTGACTCAGATGATGAAAATGAACATGTGTCGGTCCGCTCTGCTTTGGATCATTATCAAGCAGAACCCATCATCAGCATGGAGGCATATATTCTGGAATGGTGGTTGAAGCATGAAGGGACATATGAATCTTTAGCGCATCTGGCACGTAAATATCTTGCAATGCCGGCTACACCAGTGCCATGCGAATGCCTGTTCTCACTTTCAGGTGACATTGTAAACAAGACATGGGCAGCATTATCTCCTGCAAATTGTAACCAAACTTGTTTGTCTGAGCAATTGTCTGAAGTAGGACTGAGTGGACATGTAGGTTCTAAAGTTTTATATATAAATAAAAGCTTCCATACCCAGAAAAGAAGAAACATAAAACTATGTTTTAAAAGCAGATGTTTGTAATTGTTAAGCAATCCCTGTTCAGCAGAACAACAGACATTTGTTGAAATAGTAATCTGATCATTTTCCATTAGACTGCCTAACATCTCAAAATTTGCATTCACACTCCCCATACTGTCTAGGCAGATCACTTGATACTACCCCTACCATAGGAAACAGAGAAACAACTTTTAAATGCAACATTCAGCTGCTTTGATTGGGTCTTTCCCACTGTCAAATGTTTCTGTAAAACAGAAGAGTAATTCTTTAATTGTTGTTGTTTCTAATGCAACACATTAAACTGCTATGTGCTTACACTAACACATACATTTAGTTTTGCAAGCCACTAATCAATGATATAATCAATAATACAGAATGTAGCTGCATTATAAAAAACAGGTAAAATCAGCCAACATGGAAAAATTAATATTGAGTCCTATGTTATCCCAACTCATTTAGTCTAATAATGGTGAATGATATTTTCCAAGCACTTTATTCAAGCAATAAAAAGGCAGAATTATTTGATCTCCTTCTAACCTTTATGATTCTAAGCAATCTTTTTTTGACCCAGATTGACTGAAGCAACATCTGCAAAGCCTTTCAAAAAATTGTACTCAGCATGCACTATGTCAGTCCACAGCCAAAGATAAATGTTATTATTTTAAAACCATCATCCTACTAATAGATGAGCAAACCTACTACATTAGCATAGCCTGCAGATCTCCAGCATTGGTGAGAAAGTGCCAGAGGGTTTTAGCTTAATGGAATTTTACATACCTGACTTAGTATGGGTTAATGCAATCCACCAACATAGGAATTTTAAAACCTGCCCTGTGGCATACACCTGCCATTACAAAAGATGGTATAATCCGACAAGCTCAAGACCCCCGAGAGAATGGTAAAGGATTCATGTCCAGATCTCTTGTGGCCAATAGAATGCAGAAAGGCAGAGACCTTCTTATGCAGCTCAAAGATACAGAAATCAACTCCAATTTTCATATAGTATTTATTTGATTTAATGAGGGTTTTTTTTCCCTATGAGATTTTTTACTTGCAGTGTACTGAGCAGTTCCATCAGAAGATATTGGATAAGCCATTGAGGAGGAGATGTAGCACAATAAATGTAATACACATTTTTAGGGCATCATTACACTAACCTTAGCTACCCTGACAAAGAGACAAGAACTAACTGGGATTCTGTGTTAAACACACAAAGTAATAATCACTTGTCCAGCTGACATAAGCTATTACTTTGTCCTCATTTAAAATGCTGCAGTACCAACACTGCAGTCTCTCTTTGGTAAATCTGCCCACTGACTTCAATGGGTAGCTTGAATCTGTGGAACTGTGGAATCAGGCCCGTAATGCCACTTTGCCAATTAATCGACATGATTCTGTATTACTGCACACACAAAACTCCTACTAATGTCAATAGGCATTTGGGATAAAGAAGGATCAAGCCCTAAAAAAAGAAGCATTTTCACAAGAGCACACAACTCTATACATTCAGAGAACACTGTAATTTAAATTTTAATTAAAAGGTTAGAACTATTTATGCTACAAATAAGACCATCCTGTATTTTAATTAGTAAAAAGTAATTGGCATTCAACTATGTCCTCTACATGGAACAATATCTCATCATTTTTTAAAGCAAATCCATGCAACCTGGCTAGGGAGCAGAGAGCATGCACAGCTACCAAGTTCTATTTGACAAGCATTCACATGCCAAGAGAGAGCAGGGGTGATCGTGGACAGCAAGTTAGACAGGAGTTTGAAATGCAATCTGGCTGCATGAAAAAAGGAATGGCCATTGTAGTCTTTGGGCTGACTGTGTAGAGCAGGGGTAGGTAACCTTTCAGAAGTGGTGTGCCGATCTTCATTTATTCACTTTAATTTAAGGTTTCGTGTGCCAGTAATACATTTTAATGTTTTTAGAAGGTCTCTCTCTCTAAGTCTATATTATATAACTAAACTATTGTTGTATGTAAACAAGGTTTTCAAAATGTTTAAGAAGCTTCATTTAAAATTAAATTAAAATGCTGATCTTACGCCGCCAGCCTGCTCAGCCCGCTTCCAGCCTGGGGTTCTGTTCACCTAGGCCGGCAGCGGGCTGAGCGGGGCCTGCGACTGGGACGCCGGCTGGCAAGGGGCCGGCGGCCGGGACTCCAGACGGGTGTGGGGGGGCTCAGGGGTTAGGGCAGAGGGCTGGGGTGTGTGGGGGGTGCAGGGCAGAAGGCTGGGTATGGGGGGGGGCATCAGGGCAGAGGGCTGGGGTGCTTGGCTCATGGGGGTGCTCCCAGCTCCCAGCCCCCTGCCCTGAGCGGCTCATGGCAGGGGGCTGGAAGGGATATGCCCTGTTCCATCCCCTTCCCCAAGGCCCCGTCCCTACCTCTTCTCTGCCTGCTCTACGGAACAGTGAGCATGCTGCCGCTCAGCTCTGCTCTGCTCCCCCTCCCCAGGGTCATCAGCTGATCAGCACAGGGAGAGGAAGGGGGAGGAAGAGGGGCAGGAAAGCACCACGCTGTGGGAAGAAGCATGGGAGGGGGAAGCTTGGCTGACACAGGACCAAACTTCTGCCTCCTGCCCCCGCAGGGGAGAGCAGTGGACGTGGGGGCTGAGTGGGGTTGGGGGCCGGGACCTCCCCTACCGCTCTCCCCTGCGGGGGAGGAGGCAGAAGCTTGGTCCTGCGGCAGCCAAGCTTCCCTCCTCCCCCGCTTCTTCCCCCAGCATGGAGCTTTCCTGCCCCTCCTCCCCCACTCCTCTCCTCACCGGGCAGGCAGCGTGCCACTCAAAATCGGCTTGCATGCCGTGTTTGGCACGCATGCCGTAGGTTGCAGACCCCTGATGTAGAGGTATCTCATTAAAAAATAGGGAGGGAACAGTATTTCTGTATACTGCACACAGACACTGCATTCTGTTCTGGGAACCTATTTCCCAGAAAGACAATTGGCAGATTGGAGCTTTACAGTACAAGGATGAGGTGATGCAGCACAACTGATCTCCCGGTAGAGGGCAAAATGAACTTCTAAAGAAAGAAAAATAATCACAGAATCACAGAACTGGAAGGGACCTTGAGAGGTCATGTATCCCAGTCCCCTGCACTCAAGTCAGGACTAAAGTATTAGACTATCCCTGACAGGTGTTTGTCCAACCTGCTCTTAAAAATCTCCAATGATGGAGATTCCACAACCTCGCTAGGCAATTTATTTCAGTGCTTAACCACAGTTAGGAAGTTTTTCCTAATGTCCAACCTAAACCGCCCTTGCTGCAATTTAAACCCATTGCTTCTTGTCCTATACCCAGAGGCTAAGAGCAGCAATTTTTCTCCCTCCTCCTTGTAACAATCTTTTATGTACTTGAAAACAGTTATGTCCCTTCTCAGTCTTCTCTTCTCCAAACTAAACAAACCCAATTTTTTCAATCTTCCCTCATAGATCATGTTTTCTAGACCTTTCATCATTTTTGTTGCTCTTCTCTGTACCTTCTCCAATTTGTCCACATTTATCCTGAAATCTGGCGCCCAGAACTGGACACAATACTCCAGTTGAGGCCTAATCAGCCTGGAGTAGAGCGGAAGAATTACAATACTTGCTTACAATACTCCTGCTAATACTTCCCAGATCCCTTTCTGCAGTACTCCTTCCTAGGCAGTCATTTCCCGTTTTGTATGTGTGCAACTGATTGTTCCTTCCTAAGTGGAGTATTTTGCATTTGTCCTTATTGAATTTCATCCTATTTACTTCAGACCATTTCTCCAGTTTGTCCAGATCATTTTGAATTTTAATCCTATCCTCCAAAGCACTTGCAACCCTTCACCGCTTGGTATCGCCCGCAAACTTTATAAGTGTACTCTCTATGCCATTATCCAAATCATTGATGAAGATATCGAACAGAACCGGACCCAGAACCGATCCCTGCAGGACCCCACTCGCTATGCCCTTACAGCAGTCTGCGAACCACTGATAACTTCTCTCTGGGAACGATTTGCCAACCAGTTATGTACCCACCTTATAGTAACTCCATCTAGGTTGTATTTCCCTAGTTTGTTTATGAGAAGGTCATGCGAGACAGTCAAGATATACCATATCTACCGCTTCCCCCCCATCCACAAGGCTTGTTACCTGTCAAAGAAAGCTATCAGGTTGGTTTGACACGATCTGTTCTTGACAAATCCATGCTGACTGTTACTTATCACCTCATTATCTTCTAGGTGTTTGCAAATTGATTTCTTAATTATTTGCTCCATTATCTTTCCAGGTACAGAAGTTAAGCTGACTGGTCTGTAATTCCCCAGGTTGTCCTGATTTCCCTTTTTATAGATGGGAGATTTATTTAGGTTGGTACGAGAGGGTATAACTAGTAGGGTAGAATGAATTCCAGAAATGGAAAATTTAGGGTGAATACAAGATTGGGAAGGAAGGGGAAAAAAAAATCACTGGAGACAGTGATGTGAGGCTGTGGAGTAATCTCTGGGGAGTGGTAGATGTCTTATCAATTCAGATATTTAAATTACACTATAGGAAACACCTGAAGGCACAGTTCAGAGGAAAGTTGTGCAAAGGCAGGAGGATGAATTGGATGGAATGGTCTAGCAAGTTCTTTGCTATTTCTAGCTTGAATGATTTTAGGAAAAATGGCAATTTTCTTCAGTACGTCATCAAGGCAAGTCTTGGCCTTTTTCCACCAGCAAGCACAGCTTTTTGCAGCAACATGGGTGAAAACCTGCTCCTAAAGAGAAATGATAACATTTTTGCCATTGCCCCTTTGATGGATCACTGGGATTAAATGGACTGAAATAAAATGTAGTAACAGAACTCTGCTGGAAACTGCTACCAACTGGCAAAGGAATTTGACTGAAGTAGTTGCTGAACATGCAAACAAAACTAGTAGAGGGATCTGGTATGGTCTGACAGAGAAAACAGCTGGCCATCTCCACAACTGATGTAAACGGGCATAGCTCCATTTATTTTAATGGAGCCATGCTGTTTTACAGCGGCTGAGGATCTGGCCTAGTATGTAAAGGAAAGGGACTGAGAGCTGATAACTTCAAGGCCGAGCAATTTAAATAAGAAAGAAGATGTTTGAATAAACTTTGGGAGAAAGATGGAGCTCTCAAGCCTACTAGCTTTGCTTACGGAAACGTTTCCAGTGTATCTGAGGCAAGTGATTCCCAGATTCAACATACTTTTAGGTGAAAACTGTTAACCAAGCATTTCAGCCAGATGAGTTATGGCTGAGCCAAATAGCAGCCCTTTGTGGCGCTACCAAAGCAGAATGGCATGAGGTGTTTTGGGAGTAGAAGTCCAGTGGGACTCAGGGGCATGGAGCATAATGAGATGTGATTGGTGAGAGAATGGGATCCTGAGTGGTACAACCTAGACACAATGAAGGCCCACTGGTTCCAAGGATGACAGAAGGGCTGGGGTAAAGCAGGCAATGACAAAAGCTGACCCTGTCAAAGTCTCTGAGATACTTTGAGTACTGACGTCAGTGACCACTTGGAGTTAGAAATTCGGATTGAGAGGCCGGGGGACCACTGGAAACTGTATAGCTCTAGGTTCCAATGAAGTCAATGGCAAAACTCCCACTGACTTCAACAGAGCCAGGATTTCATCCTAGTCCTTATTTTGTGTACCTAACACACAAATTTCAGGTTCTGTTTGCCAGCTGGCCCTTAGCTGCATACTGAACATCTCCAATAGACTGTGCCAAGCAAAATACGTGTTTAAATTGTAGGCCCACAATCCATACTGTTTTGAGATTACTTTAAATCACAGGCTTTTAAACCACAGCCTTTGCAACAGATTACAGCAAGGGGGAGAGAAGAAAAGGAAAAAAACACCCCATTTACTATTAACTTTCCTCTAGAAAAGAATCTTACTTCATGTTACATTATCAGAAACGACTGTTCACGTCAGTGTAGATTAGTCTGGAAAGGCACTTGACTGAGAGTTTTGTCTGAGTACAGACTGAGTAAACCTTAAGTAAGGATTTCAGGGTATGGCCTCTAGAAAATATACACCTCTACCTCGATGCAACGCTGTCCTCGGGAGCCAAAAAAATCTTACCGCGTTATAGGTGAAACCGCGTTATATCGAACTTGCTTTGATCCGCGAAGTGCGCAGCCCCCCCCCGCCCGGAGCACTGCTTTACCGCGTTATATCAGAATTTGTGTTACATCGGGTTTTGTTATATCGGGGTAGAGGTGTACTTCTGAAAACCAAACACTGGTTGTAGAGTTATGAAAAATAGATATACCCTTTGATATCAGAATTTGGCCTTGTAGCTAATGCAGCCTTTATGCAGTATGTAAATACTACCTTTACATACAAACCACAGGATTCATATCAGCTATTTACTACAGACAACTAGTTTGAAAGTTATTTTAAAAAGGACAATGTCTGATAGTGTAAGGCCAACAAGAAAAAACCCACTATGAATATTTAATAAGTTATTTTTTAAAGTACTTCTTTGCAGTGTCTTTTTTAACCCCAAGCCCAACACACGTCCACAGACATGAGAACCAGAAAGTCAAACCGGGCAAGAACAAAATGAAACTAACGAATCTACTTTCAGAGTCCAAACTGAAACATAAAATATAGAGAAACAGCATAAATGGGAAAAAGCTAATGAGATGTTTACAAGATTGAAACTCTATGGCCCCAGCTTTGGAATGGTCTCTAGGAGGAACCTCTTCAGTGTGCAAGACCCTCTTGGGGTCTCACTCTTCCTCCAGGGTAAGCCATCTGCTTCACCACCTCCTTAGATTGGACCTCTGGGCCTGCAGCACTCCTGCTTCACACCCTGAGCTCCATTCAGCAAGTCCCAGCAAGTCCAGTAGAGGCTTGTACACTCTTCAGAGATTAATGCACCTCAGCAAGCATTTGCAGTGACACTCACACAATTGTCAAAACAGTTCGTTAACTGGATCACTGCATAAGAAGTTCTTAGGGTCGTCTAGAGACATGAAGGTTAAAGCATAGCACATTCTGGTCAGCCCAGAGCCCAGCCAAGCTGCAGTGAACCCCCTGGTTCACGCCATCTCTCTATCTGATCTCCTTCATCAGACCAAACTCTCGATGAGAGACCTGACTCCTTCCAGTAGCCAACTCTTATCCCCACCTCACACCTTCATAGTCCTTTGTTCTCGAACTGGGAAAATGCTGTTCGGCCTCCCTAAGGAGGGGCGGGGGAAATTCATATCCCTCTGGGTCATAGGTTGCTAGGTATCAATGTCCAGGCATTGTCCATTTTTACTGATTCAAGTTTATTTTCCCGAACCAGGACATTTAAAAAGCGCAAACAAATCCACGTCAGACCCTGCTTCCATGCAAGGCCACAAATGCCACCTCCCACAAATGGTAATTGGAATCAATCCTACTTCCATTGAAATCAGTGCTAAAACTCCCATTAGCTTCAACAGGAGGAGGTGCAAAGCTCTGAAATCTCTGCAACACTGACCCCACAAGTGTTTTGGGGTGGGATCACAGCCCTTTATCATCAGTATAACGAGAGAACAAACAAAGCAATGTTAAACAAGACCCTGGCCCAAGAAACCATGCAGTGAGAATGATGATCAGTGCAATACATTGTTCAACATGAATATGAGCTACAGTATTTATCTCTGTTGCAAGGTATTAAAATGAAATTTTCAAAACTGAGAGCTTGAAGCGACTGCATTAGAAGATGCATAATTTGGTTAGACTGACCTTAGAATGGAATAAAAAGCTGCTTATTTCCATAATGTTGGCCTCCAACATTATAAAAGGTCAGAGAATGTATCATGATATACAAAACAGTTCAGGAATAGTTAAGCTGAGAGGTTCTCGGTGACTTGCAATTATGTGGCTATTTACATATGTATATATTTTAAGTGACTGTTGAGTGTTCTTGAGAGGTTCTGGATTTCCAGTAGTGGAAATTAAAGTCTTCTAATTATCCACAAGACAAATATAAACATGCACCAGCAGCAGGAGTTTCGTTCATGCTACCCTACTAATGTGATTCAGTCTTGACCTGGAGAGATTATCCCCAAGGGCAAGTTTCAGTCTCCTTGCCCTTTCTGTCCTTGGCCTCTCTACATAGGCTGCCAACAGTGGTGTCAACTGTGACAGCGGATCTTGTGAAATGACTGCCTATCCGCTAGGAACAAGACTAAGATTTCCAATTCATTACACAAAACCCACAAAACAGCAAATCAGATAATGACTCGCAGTTGCCACCAACCTGTGCTAGAGACGAAGAGATGACCTACGGTGTAATGCTACATACCCCATTAGCAATCCCATAAATCAGCCAGATGCTTGTTTTGTGTCCAGGTACTATACCTCTACCCCGATATAACACAACCCGATATAACGCGGGTTCACATACAACACGGTAAAGCTCTGACGCTGCTCTGAGCAGCGTGTTAAGGGTGCCGGGCTGGGGCCGAGGGATGGATAATGGGCAGAGGGTCTCGGGGGCAGTCAGGAGCTCCCTCACCCCAGGGCCTAGGAGTCAGGAGCTGTTGGGGGGCACTTTTGGGGGCCCCGCAGGCCCAGAGTGGCCCAGGAGATTAGCGGGGGGCCAGGAACATCCCGCTCTGCTTCCCTCGCCTCCGCCCCAGCTGCAGCTCGGGGGAGTGGGTTTGGAGGAAGGGATCCCCCCTGCAGGTGAGTGTGGGGGGCATCCTTTCCCCAACTCACCAGCGGCGGGAAGCAGAGCGCCGCAGCTGGGAGGTGGTGGAGTGGAGCGGGCTGGGGCCACGTTGCTCCGCTTCCCACCGCTGCCGGTGAGCACCCGTCGGGGGGCGGGGGGGGGGGACTCTGGAGGGGATGGTCAGGGAACAAGTAACGGGGGGAGGGGTGGGACCGACAAAGCAAGTTCGATATACCGTGGTCTCACCTATAAACGCGGTGAGATTTTTTGTCTCCGGAGAACCGCGTTATATCGGGGTAGAGATGTATTTGTGATTTCCTAAAAGCCAGAATTTTCTTATTGCTTCAGAGTTAAAAATCAGAACACCTATTGGTTATTTTTAAAACCAGGGGGGGGGAAACATTATCTAATACTAAAAACATCACGTGTCTTTGCCAAGCTTTTAAAGAAGCAAAATTTCCATTAATATACTACAAACACAAAGGTGCACACTCTCAAAAATGAAGATGCACTAATTAGAGAAGTGACCTGTATGTACAAACCTTAAAGAAAAGTGCTGAGTTACAGTGACCTCCCAAGGAGAAAACAAGGCTGGCAACTTCAGGTGTGAAGTCAATCTTCCGACAAGCTGAACAGTACTGCCGATAATGCTTTAATCATGATCGCCTCTTTAAATAAGCGGCATTTCAACAGCATGGCACAGCTGAGTGCTGAAAACTCTCTCTGCTTTGGAAGGTTTTATTTTAGCTCTATAAACAGCATTACTCACAGGTGAACTAAACCCTCTCCAATTATATATGCAGATGTTTCCCTAGTAGAACCCCACACATAAATGGCACGGTTTATAACAAACTGCCTGTTACACCAGACAGGAACTGATTTCCTCAAACCAGGCATATTACTGTGAAGGCATTCATTCTGGTTGTAACATACAAAATGTGATTATAACAGACACTTTGGGGGCTTTTTAAGGCTAGAACAAAAAAGGAGAAGCTGGGGGGGGGGGGGGAGAATTGACAAGTAGAGAAATGACCGAGAAAGAGCCATACTGATTTCATTTCTTACAAAATAAAATTCTTTGCTAACTGTAAAAATGTATGTTAGTTAACACAGAGATATTCCAAATAAAAACTGCCTGGATTACCCAAAAAGAAAATTGCCTCTTTTGCTAGGAAAACCATTTCCTATGGTCAGAAAAGCACTAACTACCTGGCAAGAAGATATTTAAAAGCAATGGGGACTAATCCTACAACCTTTGCTCACTATGTGAGTGGTCCTAATGAAGGCAATATGAATAAGGCTTATTCATGTGAGTGAATAAAGGTTGATGGTTATTTCTGAGCCTATTGCTGGAGTCCACCATCTTAGTAAAAAGTGGCCTTATTTGTGATACCAGCAGCACCGCATTCCAGACTGTTTAGACTGCAAACTAGTATCCCTTGTGCTTTAATCCTAGATTAACAACAGAAGTACTTAGTTAACACTGGGAGACTAATTATGAGACTGATTTTAGTGCACCATTGGCACAAATGTGCACACTACCCCCGTGCATCCATATATCAGATTTGCACAAGCGCGTGGGTAGCTGTGTGGGCATGCATTGCTCCCGTAAAGTAGGCCATGCATGTGCAGTTCTGGTCTGCAAACCTGGCCCCAAAAGCTTAACAGCAAAGAGGAATATCTGAGGGCAGATTCTGAAGTCCTAGGACCACTACACAGACAGCCTTTTTGAGTGGGCTGATAATAAACCAGCATCAAAGCAAGACAGAAATTGATTTACAAGCTCTTAATAATACATAATATGCGTATACCATCTTCATCCCAACGCATTTACACTCCCATATGCTGGCTTCCATACTACTTCCAACATTCTGTCACTCTCTACCAAGTAGCTGCCATCAGCACAAGATACAGGACACATTCCAATTTACCATTGATCCATAAGCACAACTCCCAGCAAAGTTCTTTAGAAGCAAAACATGATGGCTAGCTTTTAATTTTAAGGCTCACTTCTCCCCAGGTTCCCCAAGGAGAAGGCCACTAATCCCCAGTGAGCTTTAGGAAACTGAGGCACAAAATGGGCACAGTTTTCCTTTGGCTGGAAAACATCCTTTCCAAAGAGTACCCCATGTGCCCCTGCTGCAAAACAAATGTAAATAATTTAATATAAAGGGCCAAACTCTGACTCTTTTCACTCACCTTTGACATTGGCACCAATTCACACTTAATTCAAACTCTGCTTGTGACCAGAAGAGGGCCCCTAGAGACGGCAGTGTTTTGGTGGCACCCATGATGGGAGAGGGCAAAAGGACAGGACAGGTACCACATGATTTCCAGCCACCACAGGACTTCCAGGATAGGGTTGAGGTATCATGGGATCTGGCCCGTGACCTGGTGCCATAACATCTCACAGGATTTGGCATGAGATTTCAAGCCGTGTGCTTGGAGCCACTTCCTGTTTGCTGGTTTCTAGCAGTCAGTCTACCTTTCCTCTCTTATCTAGGTCACTGTGGGATGCGCAAGTCACAGCCTTGGGATTGGGAAGGATTTTTTCCCCCCACACCACCAGACTGGCCGAGGCTGGTTGGGTTTTTCCCCATCTTCCTTGCAGCGAAACTTCAGGGTTGGGTTTTGGGTAATCAGTTGGCTGGAATTCGTCCCCTCCCAGAGGTCATAGTTTGGACCTACATGAGGGTTGTTCAGTTGTCACAACTTTTGGCAGATGCCCAGCACAGGAACTGGCTGATTCAAGCACCAGATCCAGAAAGGTAACACATTGGACACCTCCTTACGAGATGAGGCATTGTGTCTCACCCCTTGGAGACAAATGTGAACCAGCAGCCGGGCCCTACCCCAGGGGAACCACCCATCAATGTGCTTGACAGCAGTGCTGGCTGGGGTTGAGGTCCCCTCTTGCCTCAACCCCGCAAAGAGGGCCTGCGAAGTGATGGGTTGGCAGGAATAGACTAGAGTCAAAAGTCACAGTGGAAGAATTTCACCCCACAGATCCTCTCCTCGCAATAATTTTACGGGCAGACACACACTGAAGTAACAATTTGGCCCAAAGAATAAAGAAAAAGCCTTTCTAGGCTAGGAGTCTCTAAGGCTAGGATTTTTCTCAGAATCACATTCTAATCCCTGCAGACATACAGGCTTCATCCCCTCCAAACCCACTGGACAAAAAGGTGGGAGCACAAGTGAGTTCAATTATAAGCAACAAGACACTGTATATTCAGCCCAGATACCTGCCACCATTTGAACTATGCTGCAGAGAAAGAGGAAGTGTCTCCTGAAGAGCATTTGTCTCCACAAACAACTCATCCTCAGGGACTTTTATTTCAAGGTTCTTAACTGTTAAAGTAAATGAGCCTCACATTAAAGACCAGCTATATATCAAGCCAATCTAAACCCATCCTCTGCTAGAGAAATGGTTGTTTTTAAAGACAGCCACTTACTTTTCAGATGCAAACATCTCATGCTAGCTGGCATATAAAGCTACTTTGTTTACCTCTGTATTGTATCCTGTATCAACCAATGTTGTGCCTTCCCATCAGCACAAAAATGGAAAGCAACATGTAGATTGAACATTAGTAAAATCTCCCTGACACCAAGATCTAATAGACTGTGTAACAGTCTTCCAAGGGAAATGGCAGAGACGTCATCACTTGAGACATTTAAAACTAAGCTGGACAAAGTCCTAGTAAATATACTGCAGGGAACAATCCCGCACTGACTGGGAGATGGACTGGATGGGATAACAGGTTTTGCCCTTCTCTAGCAGCTACAATTCAGTTGTCTGAAATCTAGGTGGCTGAGTAAGAATCGTAATTACTAAAGAGTCTGCACCTGGAAGTGTTATAATAATATGCTTTGTAAACAGGTAATTGCTAATGCACAATAACTCCTATTAACGTAATACAGTCTGACACTGAGGAACAGCAACTGTGTTCTATTGCAGTTACATGGAGATTGCTGCAGTGAGACCTTCCTAGCAGACCCAGGCTGGAAGCACCCTGGAAGTCAACCATCATGTTTTGGACTGGGTGGGAGGACAGGAGCTCAGGCCAGGTAAGGGACAATGACCTATTTATCTTTTAGAAGCACAGACCGTGAGGGGGAGGGGAGAAGAGCATGGACTCAGGATAAGTAGTAAGAGAAAGCTGGGCTCTGGTAACAGGTTGCTCCTCCACAGACACTGAACAATTCTGGAATATTCTTTTGTGCAACTTCTCTCTAAGTTGGGCATTTGTAAAGAGCCCATGACTGTGCTACCTGGGCAATAATCTGGGCACTAGTGATGGCTGAGACTCCAAATGTTTGGAGGCTCCATTCGCACAAGCACTAAAAGATTGGATTTCCATCTGAACCTCTTGGGTCTTCCAGATTTAAAGTACTTCCTGGTGCTAGCTGAGTCAGAAATACCACAACAGCCTCTCCATAACAACAACTTGGATGGTACTATTTGGAAAAAGAATGTTATGGTTTTTCAAACCCAGTTTCCTACTTTCCTCAAGCCTCAAGGTAGGTTTCGTTTAGGGGTCAGTATGAGTTGTGCACAGAGGTTTGGTAGCCTTCCCCCCACCCCCCACCTGAACTGGTCCTCTCTGCCCAGGAACGCCCCTGGGCTGCACTCCTGTGTGAGAAGGTGAAGAGGGAAACAAATAAATCAAAGATCCCTGCAGTTCTGATGTAGCTGTAAGTCTGGGGCATCCTGCACTGGCAGAGAGAGGAGCTAGATGACTTAACAAGTTTTGGAATCAACAGCAGTGTGGCCGAGATAGAGAATGTGTCCAACAAAGGACAGAAGGCCAGGGATCCATGGCCCAAATTCATGATTCCTCAATTAGATGAGCTGACTCCATTTCCCTTTACACTGTGCTACCCTCTTCCCACCTGTAAATAACTGGCAGCCTGACTTTTCATGGTCATGCCTCTACCCACTATGTTCTCCTAGCCCTCCACTGGTCCCGAGGAGCAGGGCAGAGGGACTTAGTTCATGCAAACAGCATCAGCATTAAGCCAGCAGTCTGCCACATATTAGTCCACATTCCCTTGGGAGCATATCATGTAGCACAGCCGCTCTCCAACTCTGCCCCCATCTTTGCTGGCTTCAGCCTTCCACTCACAGAGACCAGCTTACACGCAACTCTCGTAAGGGGGAGGATACATGCTACAGGGATGCTACCATAGATCCACTTGCTCCGTTCAGCATCACGTGGCAGGGGGATCATTTGGATCTAGCATTCTGATGGGATTATAAAAGCCCTTAGAAATCCCAGTCAGATCTCTCAGGGGCTGAACACTCCTAATCCTACATTTCATATGAAGGCGTGGCATGCAGTGCGGAGAACATTCAACACCTCCAGCATTCCAACTGAGTTGCACAGACTATTCGTCCATTCCCCTCTCCTCAAGGGATATAAATTAGGACACAGACAATGCCTTGGTGGAGAGACAGACATTCTCAGAACTGGATTTGTGTGAGACCTGACCAGTGAAGATACTTGTGCAAGGCCTTGACCAGTGAAATCAATGGAAAGTCTCCCATTTATTTCAACTGGCTTTGGATGAGACTTTCTGAGCTCACCTAGTGAAAGAGCTTCTTGTATTCTTAAGAAAACTGTGAAAATCTTGTAACTGCCCCTTGTGCAGTTCTAGTTTAACTGCTGGCATACTACATTTTAAGCTGACACTGAGGCGGGGGAGAGGAACATTTTATTTGTTAATACAATAAAGTTCATTTCAACACTCCATGTTTCGGTGCCTTCTAATACGTTAAGCTTACAAGAAGTGACAGAGGGACTCAAGTTAGGGACAAGAAATGTAGGGAAATGCCATTCCCTTCTGCCTGTGTCCTGCCTCCCTAATAGAAAAAAAACAGAGTTAATAGAGTTGAGGCTTCTTCGGGGAGATTCACACCCAGCTGGATCCAAAGCTTAACTGTAATGCAGCTGCATCAGGGAGAAATTTGTACATAAATGTATTCTGGCTGAGTATGTCTACTAACTTTATCAGCTGAGCTATGATGTCTCCCCTGATATTTTCCTCTTCCCCAATACTGCAGACCTCCAGCTGCCCACAGACAGTTCTAGTTAATACCAACGTGTGATGGATTTTATGATTGAATTTAGTCTGTAATACTGAATCATGACCTCAGAGCACTCACAATGTTGCTCAACTACCCTATATGTAGAAACTGCATGGGAGGCTCCTACAGTGCTCTGGAGTACCAATGCCTTTAGATAGGCAGCAGCAGCCAATAACACTTCCGAGACCCTCCTCCAAACGATACCATTCTTCCATCCATAAAGGCAGGAATTATTCATGGGACACTGCCCCCAGAATACTAAAAGCCTTTGCTTGCACGCAACCTTGGAAAAAAAAAAAGTGTGATCTGAACTCTCGGACATTCCACCCCTCAAATATTATTCTATGCAGTGCTCAGATGAGCCTGAATCTTGATGGGGCCCTAATATTAACAAATTCTGGAATTCTTCACCTTTTCTCGAGCCCACCTGAGTTGAGGATTCAAAGATGGCTGTATGATCAATTTCCCTAGCATATGTAATTAAAGACAAGCCTGAGCCAAAAAGTTCAGATCTAGATACTGATCCAAACTCTCCTAAAGTATGACGGCATTTGGATCAGGGGTTCTGCCTCAGGTCTGTATCTGTATCTAGGCAAGTCTACACTTAAATGGCTACAGCAGCACAGCTGCATCGCTACAATTGTGCCACTGTAGCGCATCAGTGAAAACGCTACCTGTGTCCATGGGAGAGCTTCTGCCATCAGCATAGGTACTTCAACTCCCCAAGAGGTGGCAGCTATGCCGATGGGAGATTCCCCATCAACTTAGCACTTTCTACACCGTGGGTTAGGTCTGTTTAACTGCATCACTCATGAGTGTGAAAAACCCACACCCCTGAGCGACAGACTTATACCAACCTAATTTCCTAGTGTAGACCTGGCCTATACAGTAAATTATACAAGTTATTATATACAAGTCAATGCCATTCAGGTATAGCCAAGACACTTGATTACAGCTTTTATATCTACACCAGAGGTTAAACTGAGCCTTAATTCTGTGGAACAGTGCTCTATTACTTCAGCTGTACCCTCCTAATTGCATTTAGACACTCTCTCACTCCTGGCAGCTACAGGCTGTTATATTCAGTACTGGCTCTGTGTGCTTGTGCACTGATGCAGAAGTTGTCTCAGTGCATCTAAGTGGGTAACCTTGAAAAAGGCAAAACCGTAAGACAACATGTAAAAAGTCTGGAGCTGCTATGGCAGGACAGATGTGGAATGCAAGCAGGGGTAAAAGCAGATGATATCTGGAAGACCTAGAAGACAACTAAGAGTCACCTTTTAATTACAAACTAAATCCCTCCTTTAAAACTCTACACCTTGATTTCACCTAGGGACTCCATAATAATTCAAGACCAAAGGATTATATCCCTATTCAGGGTCCACCAAAAGCTACCCTTTAAAGGACCTAATTATGCAGTGCACATGGAGGCTAAAATTCTAGTGAATTCTTCTGGTCTTCAAACAACCTCGCCTAGCTCATCAGAAGCAATCTCCCCACAGACTAGAGCCCAACAACTCAAAGCAGCACCAGATCCTGCCTTAACAACACATACAAAACCTACAGACATATCTCCACTGCTACAATGATCAATACCCCACACAACACACCTTTCAAGAGCCCTAGGTTCTACACATGCCTAACACAATGTGTGCTGTACCTAGGGTGACCAGACGTCCCGATTTTATCAGGACTGTCCCGATATTTCCTTGTTTGTCCCGCGTCCCGACCGACGTGCGGTCGGAACACTGGACAAACAAGGAAATGCGCCGGAGCCTGGAGCCCGGAGCCCGGAAGTGCTCGCACACACACACACACACACACACACCCCGCCTCTTCCCCGGGCTCACCATTCCTCCTCCCTCCGCAAGCGCTCGAGGGAGGCCCGGGAGACGCAGGGGAAGCGCGGGGCCGGGGTGAGTGAGAGTCCGGCCTGGCCCCGAGCAGGCAGGACTCAGTTGGGTGGTAGGGAGAGGAGGGGGGCGGCCCGCGGGGCCAGGCGGCGGCTGTTCTCCCCCCTGGGCAGCGGGACTCGGGAGCAGCCGCTGCTGCAGCTCCCACTGCCGCGGGGGAGGAAACGGCCATGGC
>NC_048306.1:38164418-38202438 GCF_013100865.1 Trachemys scripta elegans
TTTTTTTTTTTTCCCCTCTAATATCCTGGGACCAACACAGCTATAATGACACTACAAACAGTGAATTCAGTGGGAATTTTGACAACATAGGGACTGCAGGATCAGGCCCACAGACACCAACTGCTTTAAAATAGGCCTGCAGCCAGACACTAAGGGCAAAACTGTGCTCTTGGTGTGTATCTACACAGCAATTAAACACCTGCAGCTGGCCCAGATCAGATGACTCGGGATCATGGGGCTGTAAAATGGCAGTGTAGATGTTTGGGCTTGGACTGGAGCCCAAACTCTGGGACCCCATGAGGGTGGAGAGTCCCAGCACCCAGGCTCCAGACCAAGACTAAACATCCACACTGCAATTTTACGGCCTCGTAGTTTGAGTCCTGTGATCCCAAGTCAGCTGACCCAGGCCAGCCCTGGGTGTTTAATCACTGGGTAGACAAAAAGGTATAAATCTAGAGCACCTCCATTGTCTTCAGTGGACTCATTTTGCATTTACACTGATGTATTGAGAGCAGATTAGAGTAGGCCATAAATATTTTAGCTGCTTTTTCAACTTTGTTATTCTGTTTAAAGTAGGAAACATGACAAACCTTTGATTGTTTTGTTTAATACCAAACAACAATTCAAAGAGAAACAAACAAGCAACAGTAAACAATGCCCATGATGTACAGAGAACACCTGACAGAATTAGAGGAAGTCAGTGAGTGTGACCAGGACCACAGACACTCTGCCTCATTTCTTCATATTTAGGAAGACACCATCCATCACCTATTTCAATGGTCACCACTAACTCACAACAAATAGTGAGGCGACAATATGGGAGAGGTTAGAACTTCGGCTGCCTAATTTAAAGTGAAAACCCTGAGGCACTGTGTATTCCTGCTATAGTACCAATGGCCACATATAAAGATTAAAAAAACCTTCAAAGACCTACTTAAGAATTTAACTATTGACTAATCTGATGTTTCCTTAAGAGTCATTCCATTAAAGCTAAAATGTATGAAATTAGCACAAAAAAAGAAAAAACAACATTCCACCAACACTATTAGCACAGCATGGGCCTGACCCTGTCATCATTACTCACGTTAGCAGTCCTGCTGACTTCACTGGGACTACATGTGGCGAGTAAGAATTACTCACATGAGTAAGAGTTGCAGGATTGTGCCCATATTTGAAGTCAGTGATTACAGTGGCTGGGTCTTCCATTAGAAAGCTTTATGTGACTTCAGACTTTTATATCCAACTCTTAACTTAACCACTATGTACACCTCTACCCAGATATAACGCTGTCCTCGGGAGCTAAAAAAAAAAAATCTTACTGCGTTATAGGTGAAACTGCGTTATATCAAACTTGCTTTGATCCACCGGAGTGTGCAGCCCTGCCCCCCCAGAGCGCTGATTTACCACATTATATCCGAATTCATGTTATAACGGGTCGCGTTATATCAGGGTAGACGTGTATTTATACTATGCTCATCACCATGGTATCTGAACATCCATGTAGAGCATGCATTAAATACTGTTGCTTCCTGTGTTTGAGCCCAGAGACGACTAGGACAACACCAACAGATGCGTGGAGTATAATACTCTGCAAAAATTAAAATGCATTATATGTAGATATATTTACATTAACATCTGCCTCCTTCTGGAAGCAGATACCATAAAGTCTGGAGGCATGACTTTCAACAAGACACATTTCCTTTATACACTAAGTTCTATACACCAAACTTTCATTTGCTGCTAGGGAGGTTCTCAAACTGTTTGGATTCAGCCTCACAAACTTTATAAAAGTTCTGGCCACACTCACCTCTGGCAATGGCATTCCATTGATGATCAGATCTGGTTGCTGGGGACTCTGCCCGGTGAAGGTGTGGTGATAAACATGGTTGGAGCCTGTGTTCCTAGTGTTCTGATTCTCCACATTGAGGAAGGTACTTTCAGATCTGCGGCAGCCCAGTGGCAAGGTCTGCTGATGATAGTCGAAATAGTTGAGAGATGAAGTAAGGGAGGAGCAGCTCACCACATTCATTTTATCTGTCTCCTCTACATCCCGTGGTACCAGCCGGATATCATTCTTGCTGATTTTTTTCTTCTTGCTTGATTTCTTTTGATGCCCATAGGAGTACTCTGCAATTCTGTGGGACAGAAGAAGTAAAATGAGTATCTAATAGAATCCTGAACTGTGCCCTGCTCGATAAATATTAAGAAACCCAGAGGGCTTAGCCCCATCTCAGCACAGACTTCTTATTCATGCACATTATATCGTGTTTTGAATCCTATGACAATATATGATCTTGAGCTTGTTTTCTTATGTATAAAGTTTACAGGTCACACACAAAAAGAAAGGGAAGGGAAAATTTCCTCCGTATTTTGTTTGGTGTTTATAATTGCTGATATTTAGTTACCAGGAATAAAGTTCAGCCTGTAGAAAAGAAAAAATGGAAATGTTAAGATCCATGAACTGAAAAGGGTACCTGAATTAATTTTCATGTGTAATAAGGATTTTAAAGTGTTTAATTCATGTAAATCAAAAACCAGCATGACTAGAGGTTTTTCTCCAGATCTTAGCAGTAAATACAGCAAATTCCACAATATTCTTATCTTGCACACTTAGCCCACCACACTCCAAAGGCTGTTTGCATAACAAAATGTTTCCAGGTTGCTTTTATTTCAACTCTTTCCTGGTAGCATTTGATAACTTTAAATCTTCTCCTGATCCTTTCTTCTCTCCTCCTCCCAATACCCCTCCCCACTTCCTGGGAAATGTTTTTCTTCTAGAAACTGGAGAGCAAAAATGGTGTTTTCAAAGAGAAACTATTCTTCTGACCTTTTCTTACATCAGCTTGTTTTTCTATGCCTCTTTTTCCCCTTTGCTTCGTACCTGCTGAAAGAACGAACTGATGCACGATGTGTGTCTTTTTCCTCTTAAAAAATACCAAAGGGAGAAAGTCATCATTAAACTACTGGAAAAAATAATTAAAAACCATGATTGCACTTGGCATTATCCCTGTACATCTAGATTGAAGTGACTGTGGTTCTTTTTTGACACAGAGGACCGTGTATCATTATCAACGCCACGCAGATAGATAGAGATATGCATACAAGATTCCAGACATCACAATACTTCTCAAAGGAATTATGTTAAACTACTACCATAACCAGAAATATACATTCGAAAGTACAGAGTTTGTTACTTTTCATATTATGATAAAGGTGGGTTTTTTGGAATCCAATAATTGCAATTAAGAGATAATAGGAAGAATAAGTAACAGGTTTATCTAGAAAGGTAAATATTGTACAAGCATTCTTGCTCTACAAAGCTAATTGCCTGAGCAGGAAAAAAAAAAAGACACCAAATCAAACAGCTCTCTCATACACCTCATAAATGAACTAATTTTATGAAAAACCTCCTGCAGATGTTGACAGGCACCTTGAACAAATAAGAAAAGAGAAGACAAGTCTAAACAGATACACAAAATGCACATATGGGATGCACGATGATCAAATACACAGCTAAGCCTATACAGTACTTCTTTGCGCCTCTGCAGCTGACTTCGCTTGATCAGATTTACGCTGATAATAGAATGTTCAGTCCATTGTGCTTGTTAATAAATTAAAGGAATTCAGGAGATTTTTGTTGTGCAAAAGATCTGTATGCATGCAGGCTAGTCTAACAACACTTGACAGAGCTTTAATTGTTTTGTTTACCTCAATGTTTAAGTTTGGCAATGTGAGATTCCAATTCTCACAGCATTCATTTTGATGTCCTTTCTCTATTGACCAATTATTTAATTAAACTGCACTTCATTAATCCCTAAAACACATTAAGCCTCCTGGTCCTATGTATGAAGTTGTTAGGGGCACCACCACGATTTGATTTTAGACACTCAGATCCTATTCTTGTTTAATGGACCAAACTGGCAAGAAATCCGGTATATTAGCTCTCACTTAAAGCTAGGCATCCCATAATATGGCACATACAGTGCTTTATTTGCAGATGATTTTTCCCCATCCAGCAAAAGGGCTTATAAACATGCTTTATGTTGTGAAAATGGGATATAAAAACTGAACTCTCCGTTATTATATCTCTGTAAATAAAACTTTAAAGACTGCACATTCTTCTGCACTATAAAATTGCCACAGGCAATCGTATGTTACAAAGGTAGATCAAAATTAATTTCCATCTGAAAGATTCAGTGCTGAAGGAATGAAGAAGTCATGGCTATTTCACTAGTAACAGGATTAAACCATTTATGAGGCATTGCAGCTGCTCCTTTATGGCATCTGATTGATATTCATGTGTGGTTAGCATTTGTCTACTAACTTGTGTAACACAGAGAATAGTAAAAGAGACAATAATCGCATGGCTGTTACATATTCAGGGGACCCAATTTCAAATATTAGGCTTTCATAGCAGCTAAGGTTTCAGATGCAGAGATGACCTACCATTCCTCATTTTGGACTTGTGATCATGCATTGCAAAATCATACAGAGTTGTAAATATGATCATTAAAACAACTAATAAGAACTAAATCAACCATTACATTTTCACAAGGAATTGGGTTTATTCAAGGAAATGACTCTTTTCCCCCTATTCCTTTGGATTTATTTTTGCTTGTAAGAGCTGCACCCTGAAACATAACATGCACAATAGTTCTTTTACATGGAAAGAAAGAGCTTTAAGGACATTGCTCCACTTCGTGAATTCTAGCTGAACTGTGATTTCTTTCATAGTGTGTTCTCCCAGCTTCCACTTTCCTTTTATAACCACCACTCCTGGAGAAAACCAACACATAAAAAATGCCCATAGTGACATCCTCTGGTGGGGACAGAATGCAAACACCACGCAGAGGAACCTTAAAGCAAAGCCCACCAATACCAACTACTACTGTAGGTGTGGACTTGCTATCCTATGTGTTGACTCAGTGCTGTGAGCACCTACTGCAACTCTCCTCACGTTGGGCTTTTTCCTTTTCAGCTGCTCAGTGCTTCAAAAATCCAACCTTGCTTTACAACCAGGATGGTACTGCTCACCCAAGAGTGAGTGCAACTATATGAAACATAGTTCTCTCCTGAAATCTAAAATCGGAGATCTCTCTTCTTTTGGTAATCATTCAATCTGTACATTTTTTTCCCCTAAACTCTCAGGAAATAGCTATGCTGATTTAAGACAGATTGGTTTGTTCTGCTACAGAATGCATAAGAAAATTTATATTAGGACAGACTGTCAAAACACACTTATTCAGATTGGAATATTCTTTTCAAAAACACTTCTCCCAGAGTAATTTAAAAAAAAAAAAAAAAACGTTTATGGAAATTTTCTTAAAAGCAACATAATACCATGAACCCTCATTTTTGCTCCTAAAGTAAGTGCAATACACCTGTGGGTTTAAAACAAATCAAAAAGTAATTTACATTGAAAAATCAAAGCACATATTGCATGGTACAAAGAAACAAGTTCACGTTACCTGCAGTTGTAGGTCCTTATTTCCTTGTTATCCCTTTTACACTTGACTGCAACAAAGATCATGGTGACAAAAAGAATGGCGGCAATAGAACCCAGGGCAATAATGAAAATCAGTGACAAGTTAACAGATCCTATGGATTCCTGGGCATCGAGAGCTGGAGATAGGTATATCAAAATCAAGGCAGAAGCTGAGAGTGATGTTTTTCCATGGTCATGCGCCACCACAATCAGCTCATAAGTAGTCTTTGCAGTCTCCCCAAATGCTCTGGTGGTCCTTATCTCTCCATTGAACTGATCTATTTCAAAAAACCCTCTATCTCCATCTGCCATTTCATAGGACAGTCTTCCATTCTCCCCCTCATCATAGTCATCTGCCTTGATCACGGTCACTAAGTAGCCAACCCCGGCATTCCTAGGGATGTACACTTCTGCAGTCCCATTGACCAGAGGTGGGGCAGTTATCACAGGGGTGTTGTCATTGACATCCAGGACAATCACTCTGATGGTGGCATTGCTCTGCAGGGATGGGTTGCCCCCGTCTTTGGCCAAGACCTTGAACTCAAAGGCCTTGGTTTGCTCGTGATTGAAGGACCTCAAGGCATAGATGTCCCCAGAGTTGGGGTTGATGGAGACGTAGGTGAAGACAGGCATGTCCCGGACTTGGGAGGGCACGATCTGATAGGAAACGCTGCCATTGAGGCCCAGGTCAGGGTCCCTGGCGGAGACGGACAGGAGGTAGGCCCCAGGGGTGTTGTTCTCCTGCACGATGACCTGGTAGTAGGGCTTGGAGAAGTGGGGGTGGTTGTCGTTCTCATCGGTGATCTTGACGGTGAAGGACTTGGTGGCCTGCAGGGAGGGCACTCCGTTGTCCCTGGCCTGAATAGTGAGGTTGTACTGGTCCCTCTGCTCCCGGTCCAGCCGCCCGTCCACCAGGATGGTGGAGAAGCTCTCGTACTCCTGCAGGCGGAAGGGCACACTGCCCAGCAGCTTGCACTGCACCCGCCCATTGGCCCCGGAGTCGCGGTCGGAGACCCGCACCAGGGCGATGACATAGCCGGGTGGCGCGCTCTCGCTCACCTCCACCAGCTCGCTGTTGACCGAGAGCAGGTTGATGAGGGGTGGGTTGTCGTTGGCATCCTGCACACTGACCGTCACCTTGCAGTGGGCCGGGATGGAGTTGGGCCCCAGGTCCTTGGCCTGCACGTCCAGCTCGTAGCTGTGGCCCTCCTCGTAGTCCACGGCGCCGCTGACGCTGAGCAGGCCGCTCTGCGGGTCGAGGTGGAAGAGCTGGCGGGCCCGCTCGGACACGTAGCTGTGGAAGGAGTAGAGCACCTGCCCGTTGGTGCCCTCGTCGGGGTCTGAGGCGTTGAGGCGGAGCAGGGGCGTGCCGGGCGGCGCGTTCTCGGGCACGCTGACGGCATAGGCCGGCTCCTCGAAGAGCGGGTTGTTGTCGTTGGAGTCAATGACCCGGATGCTGAGCTCCACAGTGCCGAAGTTGGGCGGGTCGCCGCCGTCCAGCGCCGTGAGCAGGTAGCTGTAGTGGGACTGCGTCTCGCGGTCCAGGCTGCGCTCCACCACGAGCTCGGCGAAGCGGGAGCCGTCGCCGCGTGTCTTGGTCTCCAGCCCGAAGAGGTCGTTGGGGGTGAGCTCGTAGCTCTGCACGCCAAAGCTGCCCGAGTCCGGGTCGTAGGCGCTCTCCAGCGGCACCCGCGTGCCCGGGCTGGCCGTCTCCGAGATCTCCAGCTCGATCTGGTCGGTGGGGAAGCTGGGCGCGTTGTCGTTCAGGTCCTTGATCTCCAGTTTGATCACGCAGATCTCCATGGAGCCGGACATCACCTCCAGCGAGATCACGCACTTGGGGCTCTGGCGGCACAGCAAGTCCCGGTCGATCTTCTGCTTGGTCACCAGCAAGCCCGAGCCCGGGTTGATGTCCACCAGGTGCGGGGCTGAGTTGGAGACCACCCGGAAGGCGGCGGGCTGGCGGGGGTCCAGCACGAAGCCAGCCTCCCGGGCGTCCTTGCCGATGTTCGCGATCACCGTGCCGGCGCGCTGCTCCTCCTCCACCGAGTACTTCAGGTTGATCAGGGCTCCTGCCCCGGTCCACAGCAAGGCGAGCAGGATGGGGAGAATATCCATCTCCCGGTTCCGCACACCTGGCGCCCAGCTTCTCTCCTGGTTGCCTGTTGATAGCCCCGCTGAAGCAGGCGCGCGGGGAAGGGGGGTTGTTGTTTTGGTGCTTGGCTGTCTGGGGGAGAACAGGGGTGGGGTTTCTTTTAAAATAGGGTAAAATTAGAGGCAAAAATTGTCTCGCGTCTACAGACACACTCAGCTCGTCTGCTTCCCCCGGCAGTCAGTGTCACCTCTTTATCAAAGTTAGCATCGATCACCCCAATAAAATCAGCTGGGCTTTCCGCCCATCGATGTGCATGCAAGTTAGAAGTTATAGAAAATTTGTCTTTTATAGAGAGATTAAAAAAAAAATCACAGAGCAGTCAATATATGCGGGAATCTGGATTTATTTGCACCTGGCATGCGCAATATCTCCCCCCTCCCGAAAAAAAAAATAGCACAGACCTCATTGCAGAGACCAGGCACACTTTAAACACATCCTCGCGGTTATTGCATTAAAAATAAAATCCTATTTAAAAAAATACAAGCAAGCAGACACTGAGACAGAGGCTGCTGTGAAAGTGCGGCTGCAAACGTGCAAGGGTGGGGGAAGCCTTGTCCGATCATAAGTCACAGCCTAGAAAGGGGGGAGGAGGGGAGCGTCTGCAAAATAAGATGTTCCCGGGGGTCGGATTTTGGGAGTGGGGGTTCCTCAGGGCCCTAACGCGGAGCCACTTCCCTGGGCTGGAGATGGAGAAGGCTGTGTCATCTCTGAGAGTCATAGAGTTAGCAGTGAAAAGTCACGCTCGCCTTTAGAAACCCGAGCTAGTCATTCACACCGTATCCGCCACGCAAGTTCTTACAGCAGTTTGTATAGCAGCTGCAATGGGCTACTTGCCCCACCTCTCCTCCTCTTCCTTCGGCTCGCCCGGGGAAAGTAGGAGCAATAGGTTGGCTAGGCAAAGTGCTTATAGCAGGTGCGGGTTGCTCCGCGGTGAATCAGAGCGCTGGCGTGCTGAGCTCGGAGACAGCCTTTGCCTTTTTCCTCTCCATTATTATCTCGCATTCATCTGGTTTGCGAATGGGCAGGGAAAATACAGCTCGCTCCAGGAAAGTTTCACTTCCAGGCTCATAGTCACTGAATCGTGGCTGGCCGCACGCCGGGGGGAGGAAGGGGGGGAGCGCTAGGAGGGCGCCGTGCTTGGCTGGCTGCGTGTGTGTGCCCAACCTGCCGAAATGACGCCGTGGACGAGTGAGGAGCTTTTTATTTAAGTTCTTCAGCAAATCCGAGCCTCCCAAATCCTGAGGAGCCGCAGCTGCTGCAGGGCTGGCGGCGGGGGTGCTGGTGCCTGGGGCAAGCCCACCCCAGCGGTGCCACGCGTGTGCCAGAGCGCTGGGCAGCTTGGCTTCCCTACTGCTCCGTCTCCACCTCGCTCGCCGCCGCTGCGGCTGCTGCTGCTGCTGCAAACTCCTGGCCACCACACCGTCTGGAGAGAGAGCGCGGCTCCGGACCTGAGCTACGCCGGGCTGCAGCCAATCAGCGGCCATGGAACCGCGTTCCTGGCCCAGGGGAGGGGCCAAAGCAGAGCAAGGGGAGGGAGCCAGCCGGAGAAACTTACAGAGTGGTACCTAAGAGCGGGCAAGGCAGTTCGAGCCCTTCGCAGCTTCCTTCTGGGCCAGGGATGCATGCAGCGAGGATCGGGCTGTTTCCTTGTTGCTTTCAATCCCTTTCATGAAACCGAGCAGGGCTTTATTTGTCAATATGTGTTTTGTCTGGTTGCCAATGGATGTAAGTGTTGGGACGGTTCCTTCTCTTCCCCCTGCAGCCCCCGACTTTGAAATGCACCCTTAATATTATGAGGCGTTTGGCAATAAACTGGAGGCAAAACACAGCAAGGCTTTTTCCTCTTTAAATAGTAGAGCCACCCGCAGTGTTTGAGCTGTGGCTTTGCTCATCTAAGATATTGACTGCATATCATGCATTATTACTTTTGAGGGGGGAAATCACGTTTGCCACATCATTTGTTTCTCGTTGACATTACTTCAACGCATTATCTTTCATTTACAAAAAAAATTCACCCAAAAAAGGCTAAAAGTGGTGAATACAAATATAACAACATATGACACAAGATCTCTTGTGTTGCCATTGGCTTTGACACATCTCTCTCAGGCCCAACACATCAAATATTGATGTTGCACAACAACAGCAAAACGGCTTTAATCCAAAAACATGGGAATGTGCATTGAATTGAGATCAACTAGCCATAATGAATGTTACACTGTCAGGAGAAGGCCTTTTCTTGCATTGTCTCTGCCTGATAATTAGGGTCACTGAATAGAAAGGAGGGGTGTTTAAACTCTTCCATGACTAGCTTTCCAACAGACTGAATCTTTAATCAATGAAACTGACAGTAGGCTTGTAAATTAAATAGTGTAGGCTGGGAGCTGAGTCAGAGAACAAGAGTCTGTCTGTGTTTCTATTTTTTGGTTGGTTGATTGGCTGGTTTTTGGTAGGTTCAATGTATTGGTTTAATGTTTATATTTAAAGTCCAAGCATGCAGTCTGTATTCAAGAAAAAGTCAAAAGGGAGTTTTGAAACAGCTAGAGTGGGCCCTTTAATTACTGATTTCATCAGCTCCTTCCTGCAGGAATGTTCCACATTGAATGGAAAGTCTGGATTTAGCCTCAATGTGTTAAGCACACGTGCGGGAGTTCAGCACATCTTTGTCTAAAGGTTTCTCTGTCAGCTATTTAGAATGAACTGTCTATGGGAGCAATGAACGTCTTATAAAAGGTATAAGTGATAAAAAGTTTAAAGGGACTCATACCATGAGCTCCTGTACTTGTAAATTCAGAGCGGGTGAGTAAACTAATAATTAGCCACTGTGACAATATTGATAGAGTCATAATGCTGATGATTACACTTTCACCGTGAGATTAATGAAAGTGAAATGGATTCATAATATTTGCTACAATCATTACTGTCTACTTCTAACACGTAGGGCCCGATCCAGTTGTCCTTCTTAATGTATACTTAAAAAATATTATGTATGCCAAAATTAACCCACTTGTCAGATTTTTATTGGGTTGGACACCTTATATTTGAATAATATACTAAGGGGTTCACATTGAAACTTACTGTATATAAAATTAAGGCAAAGAATATCAGTAGGACAGTAAACTTGGAAAAGCTGTAGGATAACATAATACGGAGGGCCTAAATCATCCCCACTGAAGTCAATGGGGTCTTTTCATTTACTTTAATGCACTGGAGGAAGCTCTAACAATATTTTAGGTGTCAAGGACTTTCAGCATAGAAACACAGGAGAAAAAAAGATATGCAACCTAACTATATGGTTGACAATACATGTATTTTATGCAGGGTGTTAATTTTGTAAACATATCTCAGAAATGCAGAGTATAAATATTGGGGAAGGTAACATGGCAACGTCCTATGTCTTTCAAAAATAAAACAAAACCTCCATTGTATTTAACATTGTTATTTATCTTTGATCTCAGTGTGTGGCAATAAAGTGCATTTAGGTATAATTAAAAAGGCCTAAAAAGGGCATTAAGAAGGTTTTGTCTCAAACACAGGATGTTATTTGTGTATTTGGCAGCCTTCTAAAATATTGCCTGGACATTTTAAAAGAACAATTAGCATTGTGCTCAGATGTTTTTAAGATATGCTTAGAAGCTTTTAGCTGCAAACTTTAAAACAAGCTGTTCCCTTTTGAGTTAAAAAAAAAAAAGGATGATGATGCTTCCTTGTGGCAAACCTTGTCAGGAACCCACTGATCAATAAAAGTAAACTGGCGCCTTCAAGATTTGATTGAGCTGGAGAAAGTCTGAATAGGATTCTCAGCCATTAACAATCCCCCAGGTAACGAGAAATGGAAGAATTACTCAGGTAAAATTATTAACATTGCAGTGGCATTTAAAAAGATGCTCACAACAAGATAAGCAGGCAGCAGACCTGCTACCTCAGGGAGACTTAATAGAATGTGTATACTCTGCTGTCTTTTTAAAGCTAAAGAGGGGAATGCAATTCATGTACAATGTCATTACCTTTGTAATTGCAATCACATTCCTAAGACATGCTCTGCATTGGATCTCCTTTATTAAGGAGATCTGACAATGTTTACAATACCAATGGCTTTTATCTTTAAAAATCCCCATGATCCCAATCTTTTGTGACACATATTGGGAAGCGGGGGAGGACACCAAAACAAACTTCCCGCCATTAAATAACAAGCAAGGAAGGAAATTAGGGTCATCATGTCACTGCTTTGTTCCCCCACATGAAGCTGCAGTTGCCAAAGCAGCTTCCCTGTATCTGCTGGTAATTACAATCCTATCGGTTCTTCTGATCTGTTTGTTAATATGTACATTTAATAATAATCATTTAATAATTATATTGACAAAATGGTCATTGAAAACACTTCCTTAGAGCTGGAATTTATCTGACTGACTAAAACCCATTATGCATTTAAGGCACAACACCACAAATAAAGTCCTCTTTCTTTATCGTGTCTTCCATTTACTTTGATCCCAGAGGGAGGGGAAGTGGCTGCATGTTTCTTTTAAGACACAAGAGGGACATCTAGTGACCATTGGTGGTATTTTCCTTATTCCACCACCAGCTTAAAAACTAGTCACTTTCAGTAAGGGCTGCAGCATTTTGTGGCTCATGACATATTGCCTTTCTCTGAATCAACTCCTCCACCCTGTTTGTAGGGGATATTGGGAAAGAGATTTTTGTCTTTAAAATGCCAGATATGCCACTAAAATAGTGCTGATTGGCAAAGTGTTCCATTAAGCCTGTGACATTCCTTTCACTTCACTGGGATTGATAAGGAACCTGTTGGAACAGTTTTAAGTAATGGCCCAGCAGGAGGGGGCGGGGGGGCGAACACAGAGAGATGGGAAACCGATAAGTGAGAGAGCTCAGAGGACTTTCTTTAGGAATTAGCGACATACATTTTTTAAGGACCTATATTCCCCCAGGACCCATGCTGCATAATGCAGCAACACCTCTGCTCCTCTCCCCCATCATTCTATCAAATGAGTAAGGATAACCTGAGGGGGGGAGGTGCTTTGGTTTTACATATTTCAGCAGCTCCTTAACTCGCTGGATTATCATCTCTTAATGCATGTTTTTGGTCCCCTTTCTATTCCTAATAAATGAATTAGCCATGTTGTTTCTAGATAAGAATGAGCATGAGAATTTTCTTTTCCAAGGGGAACATTTACCTCCATGCAGCAAAGCAGGTTTACAAATGGGAAAGCAGGCTGATCTTTGGATGTCTGAACGTGTCTATAGTATGGTGACTTATACACCCAACTATTAGATTGACTCAGCCCTCACGTCTGCTCTATTCATCTCAACTCCATCCGTGAATAAGCATCATCCACTGACTTTGAATCCCCTTCAGCAGGGAAGCCTTGTGGTCTCTCAAACCTTCTCCCAGTGTCTTCAGAGGCAGTCAGCCTGCTCTCCCATTTCCTGTCTTCAGAAGAGGGAGCAGATAGGTCTGCCTTTCCCAAGCCAACCGGGTGCTTTGAGGGTCTCCATCCTGCCTGCATTCCCATCTACAGCAATGGGACCCCAAGACATATCCCAGGCTTGTAAAATGGGGAGAGGAAGACTACCCAGGTCCCAAAAGATGTTCTAGCAAATCTCTCCTTCCTAAGGACTGGCATAGGCAGCAGTCCAGCCAGCTATAAAATTAATATCAGAGCGACACCCTCAGCCCTGAAGATGGCTCAGAGTAAATGGTGGAGGGGAGCCCAGTGATTGCTTGGGAGAAGAAATTCACTGGGTTATTTTCTTCCCTTCCCTATGAGGCCAAGGGAGCGGAAGCCAGGCCTGTGGGGTTGGGGACAGAGTGGAATCTTCACTCAAGGAAGGCCAGGGGGACAGTGGTGGAAGGAGGTCCTCTTTTGCTACCTCTTCCCCAGCCTCAAGGAAGAAGATCTTTGTTCTCCCTAACGTGGTCTCCAGGAAGAAGAGCTGTGAGTTATCATTGAGGCCAGAGAGAGAGAGAGGAGTCAGGGAAGGCAGTCATAGGCAGCGAGTTATATGGGCCCGTGGTGCCAGTGCTTCACCAATATTCAGGAATGTGGGCCCAGCTCCACCAATGTTTAGGTTTATATTTTCAGAACCATCCCGTCCATAGGACGGACCAGGGCAACTGCTTTGGGCCCCGTGCTTTGGGGGGGCCCTGTGCTTCAGGTGGACGCGCGGTCCAGGGCGGCCTGGGGAGTTAGCAGGAGGCTTGGTGCCGGCAGCAGTGAACGACCCAGACTCTGCCCACCCCGCTCTGCTCTGCCCCGCCTCTTCCCGCTCCTGCTTTGCCCCTGCCTTGCCCCCACTCCACCTCTTCCCAGCCCTGCTCCGCCCCATCGCCGCCCCCATTCCACCCCTTCCCCCAAGCTCCCGCCTCCACCCTGCTTCTTTCCAGCTTCTGCCCCCCCCCCGAGCGACGCCAGGACCTGGCGGGGTGGGCCGGGGCTGGGTCGCTTGCTGCTGCGAGCGCCAGGCCCTTCGCTAACACCCCAGGCTGCCCTTGACCCCATATCCCCCTGAAGCACAGGGCCCCCCAAAGCGCGGGGCCTGTAGCAGTTGTCCCGGTCCATCCGATGGATGGGATGACTCTGCTTGGACCCGTTCTGGGCACCACCAAAAATTATACAAACCTGGCGCCCATGAAGGCAATAGATAGAATATCTCTGCAATCAGTAAAGCATTTAATACTGTGTTTCACAGAATCTTACTTGAAAATTAATTCTGATCACTTGAATAGTGCCATGTGGATTGAAAACTGACTGAAGGACCATAAACAAAGGGTAATTAGAAACAGGGGGAGGTGTTTATGGGGTACTGCTGGGATCTGGGTTAGATCTGCTCTCATTTAATACCTTCATTAATGACCTGGAAGAGGGAGTAAACAGCACGTTAATGAATTTGGCAGATGATACTAAATTAGAAGGTGGTGTGAGCATCAGAGAGTACAGAGAATTAACACAAAAGGGCCTACAGAGATTAGAAACATGGGCAGGAAATAATAAAACAAGATGCATCTTGGACAAATGCAAGCACATTTACTACACGTAGGGCAAAATCTCCGGCACAGCTATTCAATGGGAAGGAGAAAGCCGGGAAGCACAACTGTTGAGTGAGAGTTAGGGGACACTCCTACAGAACTCCCATTGAAGCCAGCTGGAGCACTGTGCAAGAACATTTAGGAGGATCAGGCCCCTAAGCCCAATAACAGAGTGCAGATTAGACACATGAGTCTGCCATGCATTAAAGCAGCAAGTAAACAAACAAGCCACTGCAGTTTGGGGCTGCATCTCAAAATGCATCATCTCATAGTGCAACGAGGCCATAGTCTGTATGTGGCTCAGATGTGACCACACCTGAAATATTATGTTCCGTTTGGGGTCTCTCAGTACCAGTAAGGGATAGATAAATTGGAGAGAGTTCAGAGAGAAGCAATAAAAATGATCAAAGGGCTGGAGAGACTTGCTTATGAAAAAAGATTAAGAGAGTTAAATATATATGGAGAGAGCGCTGGGCTAGGAGCTCTCTATGAAGAGATGAAATTACACTCGTAACCAGATAATGGGAGTAACTACTGAGGAGGGAGGGGAACTATTTAGTCCACTAGAAGGGGGCATAACTAGGAGTAATGATATTCAACTGAGAAATGGAAAATGTAGGTTGACTCTCCAGCAGAACCCTCTTGCCAGGGAGAGCTCTGAGGCAGTGGAGAGGTCTTCCTAGGGAAGGGGTGGAAGGTCAATTGCTTGGGATATTTAAAACCAAGGGGACAAACCCCTACCAAACGTACAAACAGGGTCAGTGCATTGGCAGGGAGAGGGACTGGATGGGACCTAATACTAACTCTTTTGCTTGTTAAACATTTCTTCATTGAAATAAGCATAATTATAGAAAGTTATATCAATTATTATGTATATTACAATAGCACCTAAAGGCTCCAACTCAGATCAGGGCCCCATAGAGGTAGGCACAGTACAGACACACAGCGAGAGACAGCCCCTGCCCTAAGAGTTTATATTCTAAATGGACCACACAAATGGAGAGGGGGTAACAGGGAGATAAAGTGACTGGCCCAAGGTCACAGAGCAGGTCAGTTGCAGAGCTACTGGTGTCCTGAGTCCCAGGCCAGTATCTAGTCCCTGAGCCACATGGCCTCTCCAAATTTCTGCTATCACTGGCAGGACTGTCTTTGTCATCCATAATTTGTCTGGTCTGAGCCGAGAAGCACTATTCAGCCCCGTGGGTGAGCAGAGAATCATACGGTAACATTCAGTCAGACAAATAGCACAAATATTCATGGCATTCAGCAAGGTTATTATTTTATACTCCCATCCCTAATTTTGGGTCCAACATTTTATTTACTAGAGTTATTGGCTGGATCCAACACTTTACTTCCCAAAGCAGATTTAGTGGAGTCAATTCTAGTCCCCGCCCATTACATCTCCTGTCTCAGTGGAAGTCAGAAAGTGCTCTCAGAAAAATGGATTCATAATCCTATTATCAGTTCAGATAAACAAGGGGAGGAGAGCACACCACATCCCAAATATTTAATAATGGGCTCTTCAATTTAGCAGAGAAAGGTAAACACGATCCAATGGCTGGAAGTTGACACTAGACAAATTCAGATTGGAAACAAGGCATACATTTTTAACAGTGAGGGTAATTAACCAATGGAACAATTTATCAAGGATTGTGGTGGATTTTCCATCACTGGCAATTTTTATCAAGATCGGCTGTTTTGCTATAAGATCTGCTCTAGGAATTATTTGGGGGAAGTTCTATGGTCTGTGTTATACGGGAGGGTCAGACTCCATGATCACAATGATCCATGGTCCTCATGAAATCTATGAACTAAAGCATGCACATTAACCATACCACACATGGGCTTTGAAATTTAAGGGCTTCCATCCCTGCTCATTGCAACACAAGTAGCTTTGCCAAAGCCCAATACAAATCACATTGTACTTGACACTTTACTCATCATTAGGTCTTTTTAGCCTAGCCTGCATTGGGGAATGGAGTGGGGGCAATGAGGCCTTTGCTCTTCCTCATCCCGCTTCGATTTCAATCACAGCAGACAGATGCCACACTCTGTGCAACCACTTTCCAGCAGTAGCATCTGGTTCCCTAGCAACCTCCTCATCTGTGTGGGCATCTGTGGAGCTGACGTTGGGCCTGTCATGGGGGAACAGAACCAGTTTCTTCAATCCCTCTTCTCTCGTGCCCTAATTAGAAGGCTCCTTTCACTCATCGACTACCCGTAAAATGCTCTTGTGCCTCCCATTTCCTTCTTTACTTTTCTGCCTCCACTCCCAGACTCAATGCTTTGGATCAGACCTCTCAGCCGGCCCATACGGTGTGGGCATCCAGCACCTGGCCCCGATTTTAAAGCTGCATTGCCATTGCAAAGGCCAGACACCATGTGATATTGGCCCCCTAGGGAGCCAAGCTCAACTGATCCTGAGGCACAGCAGCTGGTGCTGGAGGAACTGATCATGTGCAGCCAGGACTCTTTCCAGGCTTTCCTGCACCAGGAAAAGGAGCCCAGCTTCCTCTTGGAGCCCAAGATCCAAGGCATCCTCCAGCCAACCGTGCCATCCATGGGGCCAAGGAGGGAGCAGCCTGGCAATTGTTCAGTGCCCTACTGGACTGCTCCCCTCACTCACCTACCTCCCTATGCAGGAGCTGGACTGGCTGGGCCTGTACCACGGGCTCACCTGGGTAGAGGTGTATTTCCAGCCCAGCTTCAGGAAGTCCATCCAGAGCTGCAAGGAGGCCAGGCATAGGGAGATCCACTCCAACAGGGAGGTGAGTCCCCTCCTGTCCACATCCCTAGGAGACCAAGGGGCTGCTGCACTGAGGCACGCACCCTGCTTTTCTATAGGCTGCAAACTGGATCATGGAAGCTGGTGTTGCAATAACACTGCCCGTGGTCTGTGCAATAACACTCCCCACTGGCTCTGGTCACCTAACTCCACAGTTTAGAGCTTAATCCTCACATTACTATTCATTTATTATTTTATTGCACAATTTTAAAAATACCCCTAACGTCTTTGCTCTTGCAAACCTATGACATCCATCAGTGAAGGTAGACAACTACAGCTGAGTGCTTGTCTCTAAAATGACGAGAGCTTGCATAGTTTTCACTTCAAGTATGCTTTGAGTACTCATTGTTTAGTTTAATTAAAAGTTCCAGGCTATTTGCATGCTTGTACACAAAGCTGTATTTCATAAAACAGTGTGTTCAAGAAAAAATGTGACGTCCCTCATTTCAAGGTGTCTTGTCCCTCATTATATTGGGGTGCACTGCAGAGTCCAGGGGTTGGGTGGTGGCACAAGAAAGGGGGAACCACATGCAGCAGTACTATTTGTACTTCCCTGCCTGGTTCTGCCCTCCAAAACTTTATCCAAGACCTTCATGAAAGGTCCCCGAGCTGCGGTACACTAATGAGCAACAGCAGGGTAATAGCAGTGATACTCATGAACTAGAGCTTTACAATATTAACTGCTCAGTCTTCACAGAGAGCTCGAGCCAACCAAATAAAACCTAACCAAGCACCAGAGGTGAAAGTAAGCCGGTACGGTACGGTACGGCGTACCGGCAAGAGCCAGTACGCCGTGCCGGACTGGACCGGGTTCCGCGGTGGTGATTTAAAGGGCCCAGTGCTCTGGCCACTGCGGGGAGCCCCGGGCCTTTTAAATCCCCGCCTGGAGCTCCGGCAGCCAGGTTTGGGTGGGGATTTAAGGGCCCGGAGCTCTGCTGTGGCCGGAGCCCCAGGCCCTTTAATTCGCCCCTGAGCCCCGGGGCTCCCAGCCGCCTCTGCAGCTGGTAGCTCTGGGGTGATTTAAAGGCCCTGGGGCTCCCAGCCACAGCCCCAGGGCCTTTAAATCTTGAAAGGTCCTGCCTCTTCCGATTGAGGCCCTGGCTCTTCTGGTTGAGGCCACACCCCCGCTCAGGACTCCAGCGTACCGGTAAGTCCTTTAAGTTACTTTCACCCCTGCCAAGCACCCTTGCCCCACCCCTTCTCCGAGGCCCCACACCGCTCACTCCATCCCCCCTCCCTCTTTCGCTCGCTCTCCCCCACCCTCACTCACTCACTCACTCATTTTCACCGGGCTGGGGAGGGTCCCTTTTCGACTGGGTGTTCCAGTTGAAAACCGGACACCTGGCAGCCCAAAGCCTCTTATCAGGAAGGACTCAAGAGTGGAGCAGGGAGGTTAAGACCACTGATTTTGGGTGCCCCCTCGAGATGCCTTAAAAGCAGAATCACATCTAAAATGGGGAACCTCCAGATGTGATTTTTACCAGACTGACTTTCTGTCTGTGGTGGCACTTACAAGAATCCGATGGCGATGAAAAAATGGCTACCTGTCAACTGGAATTATATTATCTGGGCTAGCACTAAGTATTTAGATGCCAAAGGCATGCTGGCTAGGCCAGCAGCACAACCCACAGCATTCCAGGGCAACTGGAATTAGCCTGAAACAGTAAACTATGAAAAGAAGGCAGAGAAAGCCGTACAGTGAGGGCACAGACAGCAGAGGTGACAGTAGTGGCAGAACATCAAGCCGGCAGGGAAGTCCTGCACCTTATTTTACAGTCTAGTTCAGTCAGAACATTTCAAACAACTCCATTTGGATCACTTAACTATCTAAGTACTGTACCTTATTTGGCAACACAATCAGGTACTTAGATGGCTAACTGATTTGAGAGTATTTGTCAGTGAAAAACTGTGCCAGCTCTTTGCACATAGCAAGGAGGCGAGAGCCAACTGTGTCAATCTGGCTTTAAGACTTTAAAAAGTGTCTCTCCGGTCAAAACCCTAACATTGGTGTAGCTGCATGAATATAAACAAAGTTAATGGCATTGAATAGATGTAACCAAGGGCAGAATCTGCCCCCTTTCTATTCCAGTAGGGGCTAGGGGTAGCAGAGAGAACATATCTTACCTCTGTGGAATTAGGTAAACTCTGTATCACTCGATAGTTTAATTCAATTTTACTAATGCAGCAACGTTCATCAAAGATCACAGAATGCTGAATAATCAGGAAACATATAAAGCCAGACAAACAGATGTACTCAGAGTTAAGGCCTATATACACAAATGGCAGGGGGTCAGGGCTAATTCTTCTCGTTCACACCAGCATCAATCCAGAGCCATTCCATTGGAATTACTCCAGATTTATACCAGCAAAATATAGCCCCTTGGATTAGATACAAATCTCGGATGGATGCATCTGCACAGCAGGAGGTCCAAGGGAACTCAGTGTGTGCTCTGTTGTGTGGCAGCATACAAAGAGAAAACCTAGCTGCCCACAGAAGTGAATTTAATTTGGGGAACATTCAATTGGTTCTAGGAGAAGGAAAGGAGAGAATGGGCAGCATGAGAGCTTGAAATTGTATCTATCAGCGCCTTCAGTACAATTCCAGCCAAAGGATCAAAGGTAAATAGTAAACTCCTCAAATCAATGCCTCGTGAAGGGGGGAGTCAGCCAGGAGAGCTCACATGGGAGCACACAGGATCATATTTTTTCAAGCTACCTAACGAATGAGGCAGCTACATTCTGTATGAACAAAGGATGATGCAGGGAAGCCTGCAGCAGCCCAGACAGAGCAGCAATGTAATAGTCTAAATATGGGTGGATGAGGAATTCAGCAGACATTCGCTCTAACCAAGGGCACATTGGGCAAAATTCATGCAAATGGAAGCAAGCTTGATTGCCCACTATGCTTACAGTACATTCTGTTAAGACCCAGAGCATAAGTGCTACACAACTCAGGGGAGTAGTAATGGGATATGCAGCCTTTCACCTCTAGGCTTATGGCTTAAATCCAGCCCAGGTTGGTAGCAAGTATTTATTATCCGATGGCTACTTGATGGCCTGTGTAAATTAACATGTTTGTTCTCGGGCCAGATCCCAGGGGAAACATTACAAAAAACTCTTACTATAACTGGCGTCTCAATTGGCCTTCTCAGCAAAAAGGCTAAGGACTGAATGGGCTATAGAGTCTGAATGTCCCTTCAGACCCTTGAAGGGACCCAGTTAGGAAGGAGGCACGGTGGGAAGCCTGCACTGCCTGGTCTGTGGATCCTCAAGCCTCCCATCATCATGGCTGTTAATCGGTGACCTAATACAAGTCATACATTCACAATGGAAAAACCATGTGAAGCCACAGAACATTATCCAGAGTTCCAGACATATGCCCCAGCCTCAGACCACGTACAAATAATGGGGGGCAAATGGATCACACGCAAAATCTGTAATTATCAAACCAGGAAAGGGGCAGAGTTAGAAAAGATTTGATTAAATCTGTCCTGTGAAAACCTATTAGCCCCTCCCTGGTCCCATCATATGAGAATTAGGGGCCACTCAATAAAATTAAAGGCCAGTAAATGGATAACTAATAAAAGAATGTGAGCAAAATCCTGGCCCTACTGAAGTCAATGGCAAAACTCCCATTGACTTCAGCGGGGCCAAGATTTCACCCCGTATTATTAAATGCAACTTATAGCCAACCTGTAAAACTCACTGCTGCAAGAATAACATCAAGATAGACAGTTTTATGACCACTTAACCTACATAACAACAAAGGTGGGGGAGGGGAGGGATAGCTCAGTGGTTTGAGCATTGGCCTTCTAAACCCAGGGTTGTGAGTTCAATCCTTGAGGGGGCCACTTAGGGATCTGGGGCAAAATCAGTACTTGATCCTGCTAGTGAAGGCAGGGGGCTGGACTCAAGACCTTTCAAGGTCCCTTCCAGTTCTAGGCGATAGGATATCTCCAAAAATGATAGAAGGGTGCTCAAATCTCAGGAGAGAAGCAGAACTGGTCACTTGAGGGGCCCCAAAATAATTTCCACCCTAGGGACAGCATTGGGCAACTGGCTAAATGTACTGCAGAAGCAGAGATTGTAGGCTCTTTGGGCACTGACTATCTCTTATGATGTGTTTGTACAGCACCTAACACAATGGCGCCCTGATCACTGTTGGGCACTATGAAAATACAACTGTAAATAATGTAATAGAGGAAGGTGGCTGTTGGTGAGCTCTGCTTCCTGTGAAGGAACAGATACTGGCTACAGTGGAAATAAGACACTGTACTATGAAGGACTGTGAATTTAAAGATGGTGAAAAGAAAATGAATGCAGTGCAAGACAGACTGAAATGTCGATAAACGGCTGCTGCATATCCAGAGCGGTATGGCTCAAAACACAACTTTGAAAAAGAGAGGCCAAAAAAATGTCATTCTTACTTGAGCATTAGAGACGAATATCCTCACCAGAGATTGACCACGGAGCACTCGGTGGTCACACCGGTGGGTCAAAGGCAGAGAGCAAAAGAAGCAGAGCCACAGCTGTGAGCCCGAGGAATGTTAGAAGTGTTGGCCAGAAATTGTCCATTAAAGGAAACCAACTATGCACACTCCTCCAACAGGAGACCCTCCAACCAAAAATCACACCATATAAGAGTGCGTAATATTATCTACGGCAGATACTGAGCTATAGGGTTAACACAAGCCCCAAACACACAGCAAAATATGCTAACAGCACTGTAACTGCATGCACCCCAACTCTAGCAAATATAGAGCTAGAGAGACAGTAAGGGACTAACAGCAATGAAAATGCAGTCAGTGATATTTGTGTAGGTGCAACAGCAATGTCAGGACAGAGAAGTACCGCAGTGCAGTTCAGTGCACAATTTTGTGTTTGGATTTCAGGATCTCATATTGGATGCCTGCCTGGATTTACAAACTGTGTGAACTGTTACAAGCACAGGCAAAGAACAGACGGCCCCAGGGTTTACAAGTCAGCAGCACTATAGATGAATTAAGAGGAAACCATACTACTCACTGCAGGAGATCCACCTGCTGGCCAAGGTTATCCTAGGTCATGAAGGAAGCACGGTACCCTACCCATCCTCCCTGCATAAAGGATGCCTTTTCCGTCTTCAGACTCTCCAATGGAAAAATTATAGGGGTGTTCAGCAGGCAGGGATCTGGGAGATCTGCACTGACAGTGGAGAAACCTGGAGAGCATCTGGGCTTTGCCCAGTGATTCAGAGAAAGAATCCAGGGCAACTGCTCTGGTATTATCCACATGACAGTTAGGACAAGGAAGTTAGTGAATGTTGCATATCAGCTAGAGCAGTGTAATCATCACTGGAAATGTGTCATTGGCATCTAATTGTAACACTAACCAAGCCACTTATTGTATATTCCCCCTTGATCCCCAAGAACCCCTTTTATTCTAGCAGACTGGAGGGTGTGCCACAGACCACACAGTCACAACAAGAGGAAGTGACTTTACTGTTGTCAGCAAAAACTGGACAGCTTCAGAATGTTCCCTTGCTACTAAGTGGAGATGGTTCTGAGTCACCTAATTCATACCCAGATGTTGATGCCAAAATCCAGGAGGGATCATTTCTGGGATTTTGTAGCATTGGGAACCAGCTGCAAAATGTAGGAGGCAGATCCTCCGCTGGTGTAAACTGTCATAGTTCTGCTCTAGCCAATGGAAACAATTGACACCAGTGGAGGATTTGCCCCAGCTTCAGTTCTGGGTTCAGATTCCAGCCCCATCTCACCAAAGTTTGGGGGATGTCCAACTTTGGGAATTCAGCTTGGGTTCATCTCTGTGTAAGCAGTTCCACTCCCCACCTCAGCACCCCTGGCATCAGGGCATGGCATTGCAGGGGTCTGTGCCTCTGGTGCCCCCCACCCATGCTGCTCACCTCTTGGCCCTGCAATGGCCTGTTCCGGTCCACGATTTAGCCCTTCAGCTATGTCACACCTAGTCCAAACCCCCTTTCGGGGAGCAAAAGTTCACACAAACAAAAGATTCTTTTATCCCATTTGGGCTCCTCTTCAGCCTACCCTCCAGGCTCAGCTCCCAGCCTCTTCTGAGCCACTTTTACATCTCACTCTGGCTCTGGGATAGTCCTGATGCCCAGGCTCCTTCCCTGGAACCCCCCTCAGCACCTCAGACCCTACTGCAAGGCCTGCCACGGGCACCCAACATGCTCATGGCTCCTCCTGCAAAATTGGAACTTCTCAGCCCCTTTACGAGGCAGGGGGTTTCAGGCTGTCACCTGATCCCAATCAGTCCAGCCTCCTCTCAGGAAGATGCAGCTAACTATGCCACAGGTGGGGCTGATTGAACTGGGCTGACTAGCCCCAGGCCTCCTGGCCCTAAAAGGTGCAGTCCACCCTGTTACTCCGCCATTAAAGTGTCACTGTCTCTCTGGATTTAACAGTCAGCGTGGTGTGCCCCCATGATGTTATGATTCAAACACTGTCCACCTGGATCCAAAAACCCTCAATGCCAATTGCAGCTCCAGCATGTTTGTCTCACCTTCTCCCCTCCCCCCTCACTATTTCTGCAATTACAGATGTGTGAAAACCACAGCGTACGGTATGTACACACATTAGAAACCCAGCTCTGTACCCTCCCTCTGTGTGTGTGGATCGTTCTCACCCATCAAACTGAGTTTCACACTTTACTGAACCCCATCTGTTACAGACCCGATGTTCCCAAACGATAGCACGGGCTGCTTATTGGTGTGCTTGGGCAGCGCATTCCGAGAGACGGGAGTGTCAGGGGAAACCGATTTGTCACAAAACATTACCTACAAGAGAGGGGAGAAAGGGTTAGAAAAATGCTCAACAGTGGCTGTAATTATAGCCTCTTCGAATGATTACATGATGTCAGACACAGAGCAGGGGGGAAGAGCTGGCATAGCTTAGGATGACTGAACCGGAGGTGGATCTTGTTCCAAGCCAATGATGAATTGTCTGTTAGGATTTATTTTGGCATCCCTGAATGTAGCATCTCTGAGAGATGCCAGATGGACAGCACCAGAGACAGAATTCCTCCAGTTATCACAGAACCAGGACAGCTCAGGTATTGGCAATGGATGGTGCCAGGGCTGGCTGGGCCTTGCAGGCAGAACAGGTGTTCTAGCAGCACAGTCTTTAGGCCTTATTTGTGTGGGTACGTGCATGCTGGCAGGGGGAGTCACCTGCCAGTGTCCAAGGGCAACAGGACCCCTAGAGTTGGTGGATGTTACATGCTTCCATGCAACTCCCTGCAAAATATGCCTCAAACCTAACCTAAAGGATGGATGGGAGGTCTGCAGAGGCTCAAAGCCCATTTAATTCTTGGCCTCGCTCTTTCTGAAGTAGAGGATTATAAAGTGCAGCAAGGAAAAGGTTAAGTTGGTGCCCCCCATTTATCAATTCTGTCTTCAAGCCAAAATGTGAGACATGGAATTTAAAGTTGCACATCACTTCTAACAGAGTCAGAAGTTTCAGGGGCAATATCTCCCTCCTATGGCACAAGCCAATCCCTCTCCTCCTTCAACAGACCCATCAATGGTGACACCACAGACTTTAATCCCACTGGCGTTCAACCCGCATCAGTGGTATGCAGCAGTCTGTCAGGAAGGAGAAGACATGAACCTTCCAGAGCACCCCAGTCAGTGGACTATTGGAGGTGTTTAACCAAGGACAGACATCTGTCTCCTGGTGCAGAGAGGGTTTTCCTACATGTATGGATCACACCATCCTTGAGCCAATACATCATTCAGTTCCAGACAGGATGCTAGCAACAATGTCCTGAAGATGAGGACACTGAATGGGAATGTAGCTCCAGTGGTACTGACAGCATCTAAATATTCATGTCCCATCTCTCTTGGGATTCTGCAGCCGTTGATATTGGCTACCTACCTGATCAATCACAAACATCTCAGCCTCTATAGATTTCCAACACGAGATTAAGAAGAAAGCTGGTCCACAAGATTCATCATCTCCTAGGTTGAGTCAGGTGGGGATTACTAATTCAGCGTTTTATTAACCATAATGGATAGCTGTGGTTGGTAAAATAAGTCATAATCCTGTTTAAAGATTCATTCCTGAATTGTACTGCGTTACTGCTAGTGCTGCAAACTTTACTTTCCGGGGGGCAGACCAAGTTCTTTCCTATATGCAACCGGGGCACAAAATCAAAGAGCTTGACTCTGACAGAAGCTCCATTTTTAAAATCTGGAGAAAGTATGACAGGTCATCTGTAGGACTCTTTCATCCATCCATCCACACTGTGACCTCCCTGACTTTCCCTTCACCTCAGCTCAATCCATCAAACCTGCTATCCCAAATGAATCACATTTACCCTGCCTGCCATGCCAGCTCCATCTGGGGATCTTTAAAGGGGCACACCACTCAGGAGGGCAGATCCTTAACAGGTGTAAACTGTCATCACTCAATGGGAATCAAGGGAGGTATGACAACGTACACCAGCAGCAGATCTGCCCCATCTACTGCTGTTTAGAGGTCATCTGTAATTTAAGGTTTTAAACAGCAACAGCTGTATCTGTTCCCTGGCTCCACACTGTTACTGACTGGCTGATCCTGCTGGGCTTGTTTTCCCACTGGAGAGAGCACAGATAATGGACCCCTGTTCTGTGCCATGGAATTTCACACTTTTCTGGGCAGCTGGGGCATTTGCTGTAGCTACAGTATTGCAGGTTTTCCACAGTGGAGAAGCTGGAAAAGGCCTCCAGAGAGAGACTGGATCATATGTGACATGAGAGATGCCTTTCAAGCAAGACCTGCTCCAGACTGTTATGTGTTCCAGAGCAGCAAAGCATGCCCCATCGAGTTTGTCACCAGCTTTCCTAATGACAGGACATGCCACTGCCATTACTCCAGCTAAAAGCTTCTGAGCAGTGAACTGCAAAGATCAGATACAGTGTCTGAGCTTCAGAAACAGCAGCAGTGGGGAAGACAATGATATGATGCGCAGAGCTGAGTATGAGAACCAAGACTGCAATGGAAGGCCTGGGTTCCTGTTTGCAGACCCTGACTGAAGACTGAAGGTGCAGCCAGGATTATCGGAGACAGACCTGGAAAAGCCTTGAATCAGTGAAATTCTAGCCTCAGGGCCATCTGAACTGATTGCAAACATGGGATCCTCTAAGCCGGGGAGAAGATACATGAGTCAGAAGCATCTAGGGCTGTGATCTAGGAGATCTCAAGGTACATCAGAGTAGATCAGGTTGCAAACAAGAACTCTGGGGTTGGGGTGGGAAGTTCAAAAACATCTATTACAGAGACCGTGCCAAAAGCCATTCCATAGCAATACTACACTATACCGTACTCTGTCTGGACTGGAGAGAAACTCTGAATTAGAATCCTCCTCGCACCATGAAATATCACTTAGGGCATGAACAAAGCTCCTCTGCCCTTGTCTATCCTGGGTCTCTTTGCATGTCCTCTACGGGTATGTCTACACTGCAGCTGGAAGGTCTGAGTCCAAACGTGTGTAGACAGGCTCAAGCAGAGCTAGCACAATGAAAACAGCCGTGTCGACGTTGTTGCACCGGTGGTAGCTTGGGCTAGCTGCTTGAGTCAAAGGCCACCTGGTCCCCTGCGACCAAGCTCGAGGTGGTTAGCCTGAGCAGCCATCCGTGCTGCAATGTCCACACTGTTATTTTTTGCACACTATCTCAGCTTGAGCCAGTGCAAGTCTGTCTACCCTCGCAGGGCAGATATACCCCAAGTTGCTAAGTCCCTCTCTGTGTACTGTTTGACAGAGGGATTCTTCCATTCGGCCTCTTCTACATGTTCATCCAGCTGCCCAATGGCCTGCCTGCCCCGGCAGACACTCTGGCTTCATTCTGAACACACGTCCCATATATTTCCATCTTCTTTTCTGGACAAGGCTGTGTTTTCGCAACTTCTATTCTCATTCTAGAACAGTGGTTCTCAGCCTTTTCCACACCATGTTATAACAGCAAACATTACCCCACCTGCCTCCCATCATAATTGTAAGGTCTTAAGGCAGGGACTGTCTTTGTGTTATGCACTTGTACAGCACTTAACACAGATGGCCTTGGGCCACATTTGGGGCTGCTGGGTGCTACCACAATGCAAGTAATAATAACAAGAAGTTTAAAACAAAGTTTACCTCCCACTTTAACTTTCCCTGTGGACAGAATACTAAGGCTATGTTCTAGACTAGGCCACTGGGGAGGCTGTTTGATGCGCTATATGAAAAGTGGAGGATGGGACTCAGTAGTTCCATTTCCTAATAGGGATTTAAAAAACCTGAGCCTATCATCACAATTTGCACAATTAGAAGTCTCATCAGTAGGGGGGACAAAAATCGGCCTGTGCCATGAAGCCCGAACTCCCCTCTCACCCCTAGAGGCAGGGTTGAGGCCCGTTGGTGGGAAGCCCATTTCCACTGCCCATTCTACATGTATTCAGTCTCCAGTGCTGTGAAATGAGTGCTATCCCGACCCCTCCTCCCCCCCGCCCAGTCCATATTTAACCTCCTGGGGCTGTGAGTCTGGAGGGTTTCTGATGTGCTGGGAAGATGCAAACTACATTAGCCATAACAAAGAGCACTCCTGGAGTTGCTGGCTGATCCTGGCAGAGGGGTTAATGCTTTCCTTCTGAAGCCATCCAGTGTAAAGTCTATTCAACCTGGAGGTGTGATTAGAGATCACATTTCAGGCACTGAGTAATGGAAATGAAGCTAGTTGAAATTCCACATGCCTCCACAAACAAACAAAGGCTTTAGCGGGCTTCAATCTTAATCTCCGGGCCATTGCCAGGCAGTTTGGAATTTAGGCCCAGGGCTCCCCTTTGTAGAGCACCTGCCTTAGCTAATGGATTGTGCACTAGTATCAGAGAAGGGAAGCACTCCCTGAGTCTCTGTCAGCTCACACTTTCACCTCAGGCCAGCACAAAGCAAACCCTGGCTAAAAGCCCCTGCTTTATCTAAATGGGTTCTGGCCATGCCGCTGCTCAGCCTGCTGTAAACAACAAAATAAAATGAAATCAATAATAAATAGGTATCTTGCAATGCACACATGCCACTGGGGCTTTCTTCTTTAGTGCCTGCTGTTTCCTCCCCTGGGAGCAGTGCTCACACAGGCCTCTTTGAACTTTGTTTTCTTTTGGTTCTGGCTGCATCACTGCTTTCTTTGACTAACCCCTATCTAAGACCAGCAGCACATCTTCATTGTCTCCCCACCACACTTTCTACTTCCAGACGCAGATACTCATAGAAAACCCCACTCACTCGCGTTCAGGAAAACTATATCCTGCCACTAAAAATATAAAATAAAGCATGGCCATCAACAGTAACCTATTCCATTTAAGTGACCTGGCAATTACCATTAGTACATGAGTGCTTGAGTGATTTATGGGATACCAGAGACCAGAGCTAGAATGGACAGCACTAGCAGAGTGTTTATAGCAAACAATTTATTGGGCAAATTTAGCCCCTTTTTCAGTTAATTAATTATGTGCAAACATGCTTGGATTTTTACAGGTATGTTCATTATTTGAATTTATTCAATGAATGGTTTACTGGAATACCTTTCAGATTCTGACAGGTTTCAGAGTAGCAGCCGTGTTAGTCTGTATCCGCAAAAAGAACAGGAGTACTTGTGGCACCTTAGAGACTAACAAATTTATTAGAGCATAAGCTTTCGTGGACTACAGCCCACTTCTTCGGATGCATACAGAGTGGAATAAATATTGAGGAGATATATATACACACATACAGAGAGCATAAACAGGTGGGAGTTGTCTTACCAACTCTGAGAGGCTGGATTGTTTGCAAACTATTCAAGTACTGTATTTGCAAATAAATATTAGCAACATGTGATCTGATCACTCAAGCAACATGGTACCGTTTCTGTGCCTTGATTGGATAATTCTTAAACCCATAAGTTACCTTCAATGGCCCCTGAACACTTCCAGCTTGAATACTTATGAATCTATATCCAGACAGGTTTTCACGACACTCCCTCTTTCTATCAGCATTCCTATAAACAAAACTTCAGTTGTGAAAATATTTCCTGGGAGTACATAAAAGGGATTTCAGCTGGAGCCCATGTGCTCCCTGGTGCTCACAAGTGGAGTCAGGGTGGACTGGAGTTATGTGGGGGTCTGTGCACATCTATCAGCATGACAAGGGACATTTGTTCAAATTAGCCAAGGATACATGGGGCTACGGGGGCCAAGGAACTAAAATGCAGTGTGTGAATTTTAGCACAGCAGCTCAATAGTATTAGAGCTCATTGTGGAAATCACTGATTTCACAAAGATTTTGGAGAAAGCTTAAAGGAAAACTCCCACACATTCCTACCAAATATTGCATAGATTAGGAGGATGTGCACACCGGAGTTCACCAGCCAGCAGCTCCCTGCATGACTAGGGCCCTGAGATATGTCTCCCTTCCCTGCTTCTTCTTCCTTCTTTGCCAGAGGAAGCCAATGGTAAATTTAAAAAGGTCTTGGCTGACATGATAAGACAGGAGAAGTATGCTGAGACATATGATATTAGTGGGAGTTATGTATCTGAAGGGAGAGAAGAATATTGGTGTTAACATCAACACTGTGGATCTGAGAAGAAAACTCTGCCCTCAATGTTTAGCAGGGTTTAAAATTCTTTGGTCATCTGATCTAATATTCCAGCAACAATCCCAGCAACTTCTGCGCACTAATATTCCAGACTCATTGTAAGAGATTTCTTTTATTTCAAAAATATTCCACAAGCCCAATTCATTTCAGGATTTACATGGAGACAGGCAGGCAGGCAAGACCATTACAGGCTATAAAAAAAATGCACATACTTCCTGATTGCCCTGCACTCTTCAACAAACCATCTGCTTCTCTTGTACTTTCCTTTGTTTATCCTACTGTGCTTGGCTGAAATCAAAATTGACAAAACCAATTTCTACAGATCAAGTATGAAAGATAATGAAGGTGGCTGCTGTATATGCTTTGCCATAGAAACCTAGGGCTACTCCTGAGTTCTCATCTTGTTACTTGTATGGTAGCACTGAAGTCTGTGGAAGTAAAGCACCCAGCTGCAGTGGGGAGATTCCCCTGCTAAAGCCCAGAAAAAACAAAGATGGATCTAACCCCCAGAGAGCCAGCTCGCAAACACTATGTTGGGAAGGAGATTTGTTGTATTTATGGTGAGGTTATTTTTCATATGCAAATAGAAATGCAAAATAGTCTGCTTAATTAGAAAAACATGTTTGGCTAGAATCTGAATAATTTTCCATTAAAGGAAAGGAAAAAAAAATTTCCACCGCCTTCTCCACCTGCAGAGCTGTCTCAGCCCAGGAACCACAGTGTCCTTTTCATGACTTGGCTGTACCACCATCCATACCTTCACCCTTCCCAGGGCAGGGGGAGTTAAGAATCTCCTAGTTCTGTAGTTCAGCCACTTCCCCAGTGGCAAGTAGGAGGGACCCAGGCCCTTCCTCTACTCTGGGTCCCGACCCAGGGACCCTGTAGGTAGCAACCTCCTGCTGCGTCTCTTTAACACCGCTCCAAGCTGCTTCTATTCCCTGGGCCACTTCCCTGGGACCCCAGCACCTTCTTTGCCCTCTTCTCAAGGCCTCCAGCCCACAAGTCCTAGCAGCCAGTTAGGGGCTCCCTCTTACTCCCCGGTCCCTGTCAACAACTGCTCTGTCCAAGGTACTACTTTCCTGCAACTCGCTAGGAACACAGTCCTCTCTCCTTGGGTTCCCTGCAGCCCCTGACTGTCTCTGGCCCTGCAGCTTCTTTTATGTAAGCCCACTTGACCCCGATTGGCTGCTCCGTGCAGCCACTCTCTGATTGGCTGCTCCCTGCACGACCGCCACAGATTGCTTTCAACCCCTTCCTTTCTGCTGTTTGATAAACACCCCATCAGACCACCCAATCCAGAATTCCTATATAGGCACAACTTCCATCAAATTCAATGAGATGTCTGCTTACATGAAGACTACAAGATCAAGCTCCTATTACATACACGTCACCCAGCACTTAAATGTAACCAACTGCTGGCATAATAAGGTGCAACTCAATGGGAGTAAGGATGCCAAAATCTAGTCCTTAAGATGGAAGGCAGCAGCTATTTAAGGTCCCAAGTCAGCAAATGCCTGTGCCTAATTTTAAGCACATTAGAGTCAATGAGACTACTCAGGTGCTTAAAGTTAGACCTGTGCTGATGTGCCTTGCTGAATCAGAGCCAACCAGTGAGATCACATGTATATTCAGGCCCTAGAGCACTGCACCATTTGTTGAAAGCTAGGAGGAAATTGTGTAGTGCACAGCTACAGTGTGCAGTTCTTTAAAGACTTGGGACTTTGATATGTCTAAATCCAGTTTCTTCAGACGTATTAATAGCACAGGGCCTCTTTTCTCTGAGATACATGAGCAGAAGCACGAGTCTCCACTGAATTGAGCTGAGGGCAAGTTTGAAGTTTTTAAAGGAGATTTTGTGGGGTTTGGTTTTTTAAAGCTGAGAGCTCAAAAGGGCAACAGAAAAACATGAAGCTGTGGGAAATGCCATTTCCCCACACTGGGATAATTCAAACAGCTGAATAAAACTGAACCACATGTTCCTAACAAATGTCCCCATTGGTCGAGAAAAGGCTGGAGACTTGATGCCCCAGAAGAGTTTAAACTGTTTCTTTAAAAGTTATTAGCACCTGCCAAGAGGGGTTTTTAACCAAAAGTGCCTTCTTGGGAGTGTGACACTGTCATGTGTGGAAATGTACAGAAAACCTATGGCTGCACAAACAAGGCGGGTTTGAATCATGCAGGTCACATGACCCTCCTGGTTGGAGGACTGCTTGTTGGGGGCGGTGCTTGTTTGCTATGCGTCTAAGTTTCCATGAAATCACCCTCAGTTCTCATCTCCATTTGCCAACTGTACACAGCCAGCTTTCCATGCCCAGGGGACACCTACTTACCAATGATATCTTGGGCAGGGTGAGTAGCTTGACTTCTTTCCTCATTGCTGCCTCCTGGAGCTATTGGGCCTCTGCTGTAGAGTGTTCAGGACCTGCCAGCTTGCTGCTCCCCCACCTCTGCAGGGTCACTGCTGCTCCCTAAATCTCCAGCAATGGCAGGAAATGGCCTGGGTAATTCCCCTGCACCATTACACCACTCGGACAGCTAGTACCCCAGTGCCCTGGCTGCCCTCTCCAAAGACACTGGAGAGTTCAGGACGTAGCAGGGTCAGGTCGCCATTGCCCTTCTCCCTACCAAAGACATGAGTGGTGAGTAAGGAGAACCCTGGGGCCTGAGGAGAGGGGAAGTTGGAGAGGAGATGGGGAGATCTATGTGGGAACCAGGGGCCTAGACCCAGACATCCTAAGGGAGTTAGGTGCCTGCATCCCATTGAAATCACCTAAATACTTTTGCAGATCTGGGCCCTAATCTGGACAAACTGCATTCACTCAGGTTGGCTGAGCTTTTGCTGACCAGAGCAGACGTTTGCGGCTCCACTAAACATGCCCTTCTTTGATCTTGCTGAAGGGTTTTCGCGACCCAGATGAAAGGGCACAAAACACCAAGATGAATAACTGGACTCATCACATCAATCCTTGAACAGAAGTCACTGCTAAAAATCAAAATCTTGCTTCTCCATAGGAAGATCAGGGCTTCACAAAGCTAGAGAGAGAGATACAGGATATTAACCAAAATTAATTAGACAGATGGGTACTTATACTAATTCTACATTGGGGGCCAGACGCTGATCTCACTTACAGTGGTGAGAATCTGGAGTAAAACCACTGAAGTCAATACAGTTACCCTGGATCTATATCAGGGTAAATGAGATTAGAATCTGGATCAATTTCTGGATTTACATCAGGGTAAATGAGATTAGAATCTGGATGGATCTATTACACCTAGTAAACAAGACTAAAATCTCTATCAATCTCTGGATTTACACTGGGGTAAACAAGATTAGCATCTGTATCAATCTCTGTAATGATTTTATAACTTGCCACTGTATGTTAGGAAGAAAAATTCTGCATTCAGCTAAAGGGGGCCACCCCAGCATAACTGAGTAGCCATGTCAGCTCTTTTGTGTTCAGTGTGTTCATCAGACGTGTCATTCACATGATATATTTATTGTTTCCTATAATAATGTATTTAAAATTCTACAGCATGCTCTACCAGCATTAAAATAAAAACAGCTGTACCCCCGGACATGTATTAAACATCAAAACAATGTTTTAAGAACTGGAGTAAGAATTCACCTAACTCTTCATTTGTCTGCTGATAATGAGACTCCACAAATCATCACAGCAAAAGCGGAGACCTTCCCTAGTAACCAGATGAATGTGCACATATGGAACAGTGCCAGAGGGGCCAGCAACACAGTTCACAACCTTCAAACTCTCCTAGTTAGACCAGAGCGGTTCAGATGGTGGAAACGGAGGGAACAGCATGCAGTCTGTTTTGTAAAGCAGGAGAGAAGAAAGCACATCATCCAAAAGCTCTTGGTATACAAAGAGAATTGGAAATGACTCGTGATGCTACTTGCTTGACAACTTCTGTAAGAATCGGCCAATGCGATATGACATTTTGGTGTCTGGTATGGGGGACATGGCTTCTTCATCTAGACCTTGCTAAACTTTCCTGGGATTCTGAAGGGTCTGATGATAATAATCACTGGTTGGTTTTGCATGAGCTGCTTTTTATGCATTCCTGACTGTAAGTGCTAGAAAGAATCAAAGATTTAGTCAACCTTCTGGCGGCTTTAGGGATCTCAACCCGCTGTAAGCGGGAAGGCTATGGGAGCGCTCTCCCATGCTGTCTGAAGTTTGCTCCTCCTTAGGGATTTGTGGCATGTGAAAAGTTATTGCTGTAATATAGACACTGTATAATATTAGCAAAGAAGGAGGTTACATGAAGCTAATGGAATCATTCTACTCCCTTAGCAAAGGGACAGTATAGTGCCGCGGTAGTCAATAAGCAGTCCATGCGTCAAATTTGGACCGCCAGACACTTTTGAACAGACCCCAACATTTTTATTTACTTATTATCATTATTGTTGTTATTTTTATTCTTATTTTCTCTGGAGTCTGGACCTTAACTGTACCTTGACCAAGAAATTTGGACCTTGACAAAAAAAATTGGCTACCCCTGGTGTAGTCGGTAAGCAGGACAGGATACTGACCTGCCAGTGCTCCGGGAGTGGGTCTGAGCCCAGGACTAGGAGCAGGGACTCTGGTATTCTAATCCCAGCTCTGACCTGGACTTCCTCTGCGTCCTTGGACAAGTCACTTCGCCTGTCTGTCTCATTTTGCCCATTTGAAAAAGAGGGACATTATGGCTGATATTTTAAATACACAGATGACAAGAAGATATTCAGTTATGACTTGTGTGGAGATCTCAGCTCATACCTTTGTGTACAGATAATATTTTAATTCTGAATTTGTGATTAATTTCTATACCCTCTGATGGGCAATGTTGCTGAGCTATGGCTGCATTGCGGCTGCAGGGATCTTTACTTTTCTCTTTTGGATCTTTCTCAACCACGGATCGAATCCTGCACTGACTTACCACCCGAATATTCCTGTTAAAGTCAGTGAGGTCACACAGGGCATAGGGCAGCACAGAATTGGTCCATAATATTGTTTGTATGCCTGTAGAATTTCCTTTGTCTCCCAGATAAGACAGAGATTGGCCTGAGCCATGGAGTTTGGATCCAGATCTGAAAGTTAAGAGTCCTCAGCTCTGGGGCTTTGATTCAGCACATTACAGACACATGGGCCAGCTGAGTCCAGATCTGAACTCCTCCAAAGTCCTGGGTGTTTGCATGGGCGGCATGTGAACTGCCCATTTGGGGAGGCTAGACCCCGGCCCCCCACTTCTGCATGAGGCCCCGCCTCTCCCTCACCCCTTCCACCCCCCTCCTCTGCCAAATCCCTGAGCCCCACCCTCCCCCCAACATGGCCAGAGGAGGCCCATTCCAGCTGTCTCCGGGCTGGCCAGCTGGAGTGCCCCCCAGTCCCAGACTGGCTGGAGCACCCCCCAGCCCTAGGCAGCCCCAGTGCCCCCAGCCCTGGAGCTCCGGGTAGCTTGAGTGCCAGGTGACCCCAGCCCCAGACCGCCGGGTGGCCCCAGCTACTCCAAGTCCTGGGCTGCCAGCTGCCCCTCCGTCCCCCCAGCCCCAGCCCCTGCATGCTTCAGGGAAGAGGAGCAGCCTGGACTGGGGCCACAGGTAAAGAGCAGGAGGCAGGAGGGGGCCTTGAGGTGGAGCGTGGGTGGGGCCACACCTGGCTTTTTGGGGAGGCTGGCCAGGGGAGGCTAAGCGATACCCGCTGCCCATGGGTGTTTGTACTTCAGGGCTTGTTTTGGTTCATTGTATTGATCGGGATAGCTTGCTAAATCTGGATCAGAACCAGGTTTTGATTTCAAACAGTCTCAAAGTTTGAAGGTGTTCAGATCGAAGGGCTTGATTTAGATCAGTCTCCAGCAGGAATCTGTGACTCAAAAGGAAGAAAATGAAGGACTAAAGAGAGCACACTTCCTCTTAAATAAGGCAGAGAAACACTGGGGGAGGAGAATATTCAAAAACTATTTAACCCCTCTTGCTAACACTGCAAAACACACACCATATGTGTCTCTCAGGAGATTAAAGGAATCGTTTGCCCTCTGTACAGGCACCCACAGTGCAATGGGAACTAGATGCCTGCCATTTTCAAAACATTCTGCATCAAACTGCCATCAGGTGGGCTGGGCTGTTTTTTTTTGTACATTTGATGGTTCATTGGCAGTAGCTACATTTGACACTACAGAATGTGTGAACAAACTGGATTAAGTGACACCTGTTTCCTGGACTAAGTAGGAAAAGAACTTACACTGTGGTTACTCACCAAGATTGGTGTCTTCATGGCAAACCTGTCCCAGCAGAACGTGACCGAACTCCCAATGGCGTCTGTGGCAAAGTGACACACCAGCTTGTGACTGTGGCATCGCAGGGTCCTGCCACCCCATTATCCAGGTCCGCTGGTGGTCCCCTTCGCCTTGTGACTTGGCCCCCAGCCAGCCAGTCACATTTATTCTCACCATATTCAGGGTAAATCAGGGTTTTAACCCAGTAGTCCTAAGACCTCACACCCAGCTAGCTCTCCTCCCTGGCCCATTCAATACCAAACACTGGGTAAGGGTGCAGGGACTGAATTGGCTCTAACCCTAGAGCTGGTTCTATGGGGCCCATTGACTGAATTTTTGGAGAAGGCTCAACTATCGTCGCTCATGCTATACCCATTCTCTGGGTAGACTGAAGTAATCAATCTCAGGGCTGTCCAACTGGCACCATTGCTGACAACTAAATTAGCTTAATTCATATAAAAGGAAGGTCAGAATGCTGTAATCTCCTATGCACGGCGCTCTTTCCCCCGCTCCATGACTTTACCTTTAACATTGTTGATCTAGGACAATTTTAGCATTCTCATTTCTGTCGAGTATCAATGTGGGCTGGTCCATCAGTGGCACTAAAGTGTAGGCGACAACTCCGCTGATGGCCCATCAACACACACCATCACTTTCAATAATTACAACACTGAGTAAATGCACCACTAATAGAGCCAAATAAATCTCCCACCAACAATCACAACTCGAGCACCTTTCAAGAACAACATCCATTTCTCCAGCAAATAATTCCTCACCTTAAAAGGTTCACTTCATAAAAATCAGGAAATTGGCACAGGATAAACGTGCAAAGGCAACAGTGAGTATCCCACCTGCAATGTTATTATACTGCCACTACAGCTTGCTGTTAGAAAGCTCACCCCCCATTTCTCACAGGCCAGGGGATGAAAGGATCAGGAAACTGTTTGAATGCCCACAGGTTTATGGAGGGAGGGGCCCAGCTCTTAAGAAGCATCATGGCCCCTCCCTGAAGCTCTGGGGAAGACCCTCTGCATGGCTGGTCCACCAGGATTTGGACGGGGGTGAACAAAAACCAGCTGGAATTGGAAGGGCTCCAGGGAAAGCCCTGAGGGAGTCATGCTGACCCTGTGGGTGTTTCTTATTCAGCTCAGGGCCACATTGTGCTAGACCCTGTCTGAATACGGAGTAAGTAGCAAACCCTCAAAGGGCTCACCATCCAAATAGAGGAGACAAAGAGCAGGGCAAGGAAGGATTATTATCCCCATTTTACAGGTGGGGAATGGAAGCATAGAAAGTTTAAATGACTCACCCAAGGTCACCCACGGAGCCTGTGGCAGAGGATTTGAATCCAGATCATCTCAGTGCCAGTCCAGTGTCTGAACCACAAGAGCATCCTGGGAGCCTCCATTTGTGCCTTTGAACCCTGTCAGAGGAATTTCTCATGGCCAGGCCTGTACAGGGATGAAAAAGCAGTATAGATCTACACTACAATGGGTAGGGTTACCATATTTAACAAATAAAAAAAGAGGACCCTCCACGGGGCCCTGGCCCCGCCCATTTCCCACCCCCAGCCCTGCCCCAACCCCGCCCCCTCCTCCCTCTCACTCCCAGCCACGCGAAAAGGGCTGCCCGAGCGCTACCAGCGTCACACTTTGCCGGGCAGCCCCCAGACCCTG